>NW_028221238.1:0-35385 GCF_045865225.1 Trachurus japonicus | reverse complement strand
TGATTTGTTTTCTACTAGGCAGAAAACATGAATCACACATATAAAAAACTATGGGATATTTTAAACAATGTGACAAAAAATAAAAGGGCAAAACCAAGGCTACCCTCCCTACTTCAAAACTATAACGACATGCAGTGAAGGATAACCCGGGAAGTTCATAACAAACAGATTCAACCGAATTCTTTGTAAAAATATTGGGCCAGAGCTAGCCAAGGACATTCCTGGACTCACCCCTGCACTGGGACCTACTTTGGATAAGGAACGGAGGACAGAAATCCCCAGCTCAATGTTTCTCTCACCAGTTAAGGCCACAGAGATTACACACCTGGTCAACAAGTGTGTAGGAAAAACATCTACCGATATTAACGACTTTGACATGAGGCTAATTAAAAAAGTTTTACCAGGTATCATCATACCGCTAACATACATCTTCAATCTGTCGTTTCAAACTGGGACATTTCCCACCAAAATGAAAGTTGCAAAAGTTGTGCCACTGTTTCAGAATGGGACACACATGAGTTTACCAACTATAGACCAATCTCAATACTGCCACAACTGTCAAAAATCTTGGAGAAGCTTTTTCAACAGTAGACTAGACAACTTCATCAATAAACACAAACTGCTATATGAACAGCCAATATGGATTCAGAAAGAACCACTCAACTGCCTTAGCTCTAACTGAGTCTGTGGAAATAATCACTGACGCCATTGACCGGAAATTACATTCAATAGGTATCTTCATAGACCTGAAAAAAGCATTTGACACCATTAACCACGATATTTTAATAGCTAAACTGGAGAGATATGGCATTAGAGGTATAGTTCTGGAGTGGGTTAAGAGCTACTTACACAAGAGATCCCAATATGTGAAAATAGGTGATAACACATCAACTTGCCTGGACTTAATCTGTGGGGTCCCACAGGGGTCAGTTCTGGGTCCGAAGCTATTCATACTATACATAAATGATATATGCAATGTGTCCAATATTCTGAAATTAATATTATTCGCAGATGATATTAATATCTTCTGTTCTGGGGTGACTTGAGCCAACTTGTGGAAACAGTAAACCAGGAAAATGGCTAAGCTTCATGTGTGGTTCAATATAAAACAAATTATCACTAAATCTAGGGAAAACTAAATACATGCTATATGGGAAAAAAGGTTGTAATAAGAGTATTAACATCCAAGTAAATGGAGTGAATATTGAAAGGGTCAGTGAGAACAAAGTACTGGGAGTAATTATTGATGACATGTTAAGTTGG
This sequence comes from Trachurus japonicus, assembly GCF_045865225.1. NCBI lineage: Eukaryota > Metazoa > Chordata > Actinopteri > Carangiformes > Carangidae > Trachurus > Trachurus japonicus. Next base: position 34,122 of record NW_028221238.1, on the reverse strand, counting down.
AAACCACACATAAGACACCTAAAAAGTAAGATAGCCAGGAGTGTGTCCATACTCTGGAAAGCACAAAAAATAATAAATCAAAAAGCACTTCACCTGCTGTATTGGGCACTAGTCGCTCCACACCTGCAATACTGTGCAGAGGTGTGGGGTCACACATATAAAGGCTCCACTCATCACTTGTTAAGACTCCAAAAAAGAGCTCTGAGAATCTTGCATTATGCCAACTATAGGGCACACACAAATCAATTATTTCATGGATTCAAGAATACTCAAACTATATGACTTGATAAATTACCGCACTATACAAATGATGTACAAGGCCGCGAATAAAAGCCTCCCAATGAATCTGCAAATACTTTTCCTAGAAAGAGAGGGGAGACACAATCTTAGAGGGAACAAGATTCTCAGACAAAGAAAAGGTTCGGACTACGTTTAAAATCCTTTTGCTTGTCGATCACAGGTGTCAAACAGTGGAATGCATTAGAAGATGAAGTTCAAAACTCAGAGACACCTGAATGTCTTCAAGAGAAAGTATGTCAACTCAACTATTAACCGATACAGAATAACACAGGAGGGCTGATAAAGGTCAGAGACACGAGTCAACAGACACTGTGCTGAGACGGCATGGGAGCATAACAAAAAACATTTTGTACCCAAACAATACGTTTAACCAGAGAAAATTGTATGTCAAAGGTCTAAGCCTGACTGTTTGTGCAGGATGTTGTTATAATGTCTATCAACAAAGTACAGATAAATTGGGGTGCTAATGCATGCTGTGACATTACTGTGAGAGATCAGAGTACTGAAGAACTCAACTGAGCCCTGTCAATCGATAAGCTGAGTTCAATCAACTGGTCCACGATGGATTTGCTGAGCTGGTCACTGAATGCCATTGACAGAGTGTTCTCAACCAGGCGTGCGGGCTCTGGAGAACCCAGATGCCCGTACGGAACCTTCATCTCCGGCTACATCTTGGATGGATGGGAAAAAGTGGAGAGTCCTCTGCCTTGCCGCACTGGATGTGGAGGATGTCGAGGACGTGTACATATTCACGTTCATGACAATCGGGATGTTCACCCTGGGATGCGGTATTTTCATGCAATATCAGAAAATGAGGAAGATCGCCTCCGAGCAGAGCAAATGCGAGGGCGGACAACGCCACTACTCGAGGTGCTGTGGTCGGGATACGATCTGACATCACAGCAGTTCGTGAATTCGTGTCAATATTGCGAGCTGACATGGCCAAAACTCGGGAGGATATGGCCAAGTTAAGCGCGGCAAAGGCTGCAGAGGAGATGGATGATTGAAAGAATATGGCAAAAAAGGGCTCTTACTCCACACCACACCATCAAATAATCAGTACACTGGACTTTGCTCTCTGTCAATTGGACCATTCTATGACTTTGTGACATGCCAAGCTACAAGATGAGACTGTTGTTCACTCATGACGGACAAATATGGACACATGTGCAAACACACACGTAATCTGTATGTACTGTCTAGAGCTAAACTTCAGCTCTGTATACTGCCTGCTGCCAACATGTCATGTCAAATGTCATAAGTAAAAGTATGTTATATCAAAATGTAAAAAAAAAAAAAAAATTATGTTATGATCTGTATACTATCTACTACCGTAACATGTTATGTCAAAATGTCATAAGTAAAAGAATGTTACATCAAAATGTAGTGTGTGTGTATGTATGTATATATATATATATATGTATGTATGTATGTATATATATATATATATAATAATTAGGGCTGTCAAACGATTAATTTTTCTAATCGCGATTAATCGCATTTTTTCCATAGTTAACTCGCGATTAATCTCTATTAAAAATATTATATATGGCGCTTTGGACTTTCAACCCTCCAAAGTGTTATAATCTCTAGACAAACAACTTTTAGACCAGACCTAGCAGGCCTACCTAATCATAACACATGATGCATGAAACTCACACAGAATTGAAACGAATTGCATCCAGTGGAAATTGCCCGTTACGTTGCTACTGTCTCTGCCTGGCCATGTGCATTTGTTGACAACAGAAGCCGTCAAAAAATCAATACATCGCCACGTGCATTTGTTGACAACCGAAGCTGTCAAAAAAATCAATACATGGCCATGTGCATTTGTTGACAACAAAGCCGTCAAAAAATCAATGGATGGAGCTGTGGATATATGTTAGACTGTGTATATTTGTGTAGCAACCAACTTGAAGGTGCCTTACCGCCACCTACTGGACTGGAGGTCCCACACTCCAGTCCTCCAGTCCAGCAGACAGAGGACAAAATGGGCCGCGATTAACCGCGATTAAAAAATTTAATCGCGTTAATTTTTTTAATTAATCTAATCGCGATTAACGCGTTAACTCTGACAGCCCTAATAATAATAAGAAAAGAAGAAAAAAGCAAAAAGATATGTATGTATGACAAATATTCTTATTCTGTGGGTAATGGGGGCGGGACTAGATAAGCTTTTGCTTCTCCCGCTTTTCCCTTTCGGCCATGTATTGTATTATTTGATGATGAAGTGTGATGATGATGATTTAAATTGACATGCCCGAAATAAACAAATTGATTGATTGATTGATAAACCAACATCCATGTTAGTTTCTTGTTTTTTTTTAATAATAGTTGCCAGTTGTCAAGTGCAAGTTTTTTTTTCCTCTAGAATTAATGAATGACATTATGACAAAAATCACTTGTTTTATTTTATATTCTTTTTTTCTAGTTTTATAACACAAGACAGATTTTAGTTTTACATTCAATTACCGAAACAGTACCAAACCGTGACCCCTGAACCGAGGTACGTACCGAACCGTGACTTGTGTGTACAGTTACACCCCTATTTTCCTGTCATATTGGCTGTCATATTGATCAGTAGCCACAGACTGCTGCTATGATGCACTGTCCCAATACATGTATAAGTCCGGATCTACAGTTTTACATGCAGAGAGCTACCAATGAGGACAAACTGCAACCAGGACGGTTGTGAAAGTGTTTGCCTTTTGTTAGTTTGCTCGTCACCACTGTTTTCAGAGGGGCACAGTAAAGCCCAAGGCAGTTTATTGTGCTTAAACTCTGACAGTCCTATGAACTTTCAGTTATAAAAAATGTATATAAAGAAGATAAAGGATGTCAGTGGTTGTTGCCCATTCACTGTGAATTGAATCATGTGGCTGACATGATGGGAATTTACCAGTCGCTCCCTGATATACAGTACATACTCATCCTTTCTGGATTCAGTGTCTAAAACTATCAGGTTAAAAGAGCTTTTACTCATGTGGTTATGCAGTAATGCACCCTACTCCATTAGCTTCCTCCCCTAGTCCATGACCTGTGCGACCTTCTCGGTGATTATGTGTTGTGATGGATGTGGCCAGCTACCTCTATTTAATCATACTGATAGTCGTGATGGAGAATTTCTACTGGCAGCATGGCACTGACATATGTTCACACACCCACACACATGACCACACACATACACATACACACAATGAGGGGTGGGAAGGGACATCGAGGACAAGACTCACATCAGCAATACTCTTGTGTGGAGAAAAGAGTCATATTTGTACATATAAAAAACTGTGTGATTAGTGCAACTCAGCCTTGGAGACACATTTGTGTGTGTTCATTTGTGACAGAGGAGTTTAGCTGTACTGTATATCTAAATGTGGACACATTAACAGCCTGGTATGAATGTTAAATGTTGAAGGTCTTGTAGGAGTCTGTGAAACAACTGTTAATGGCAGAATACAAAGAACACTTCTATAAAGAGGAATTGATTGGACATTCAACTTTCCCTCAGGAGCTCACCAGGGTGTTGTATGGGGAAGGAAAAAGATTCTCTAGAAAAGATACATCTGTAGCTCTTTTTTTAATTATTTTTTTTGGTATGTATATAGGATTCCTAAGTAGTTATTGTAAGAATGAGTTGGTTAAACTATTTATATAATTAAATTAAATATTAAATATTTATACAAATTAAATGAAAACCACATTAGTTTAAAATGTGTATCTCAATTTCCATAGAACAGTACTACACCCATTCAACAAACATTTAGCTCCACTGCCCTCAGGGTGGAGGTACTGTACAGGGCTCTGAGGTGCAGGGGGGGGGGGCGCTATGGGAGAAGCCTGATGCCCTCAGTTATCACATCCAGAGCAATGTATGTGTAAGGGTGGATGGGAAGTGGTGCTTTTGCTGTTCCTGTGTATTGTTTTGTATTGGTGTTGGGGTTGTTAATTTGTCATCTGTTGCTGTCGTCATATCCATGTTGTTGATCTCTTTGTCAAACAGTGCTGTGAAAAATAACGTCCCCTTAGGGACAATAAAAGTCAAACCAAATCAATCAAAATGAAATAAAATATAAATAACTAATATCAATTTTACACTCAAAATACACCCAAAATTGGCAAATGGAAAACATTACTGGACTCGGTCAAATCAGAAAAGTCGTTCTTCATGTATCTTGAATGTGATCGTTATCAGTGTATCAGTGCTTCATGCTGTATGACTTTTTCCCTTCATTAAAACCCTGCAGCATCTTAAATAGAGGGGCATGGGTTAACGCGAGATGGGTGGGTGTAGGTAATCTTATACTAGAAAATATAGCCAGGTCAAGAAGTGGCAAAGCGGCTATGAGTATAGTTATAAATAATAGGCCTCATTGGGAGTCCTCTTGCACACTTCTATGTCATCTTACACTTACACACAGTGGAAGGTGCTGGTCTTCTTCTGACCCAACTGTCAATAATCTGTATTTCTGAACCTAATCACAATGTGTATCATCCTGAAATGTTTGGTCATTATCTGTTTATTATATTTCAGATATGTTGACAACATAGGCCCATATACTTAGAGCTTTGAATGATTATTTGTAACAACAAATCATTACTCCTACAAATGCTGGAGAAACGTAATGAACATTGCTTTATTTACAGTAGGCTTGATGATGATACCAGAATTTCAGTAGTCGATACCGGTAAATTTCCATAATTCAATACATATTCTATACCATGATTAAAAAATAAAATACAAATAAAAAAACAGAATCCATGTGCTTCTAAATTCATTAGGCTACTTTATTTAAAAAATAAAAAAAAGTTATTGTATTTAATAGGGCCGGGACTCGATTAAAAAAATGAATCTAATTAAAGAGGCTTTGTAATTAATTAATCAAAAGTAATTGCATTTTAATCGCATATAAATATTTGACCTGAGAACAGTGAAAATACAGATTAAATGGTCTTTCCTGCCACTACACTATGATGATTACTGTATTTAACTACTTAAATCAGTAGCATAAACTGATTTGTTGAACTCAGCCTGATGAAAACATTAATAAAACTCAGTAACCGGTCACACAGGCAGCTCCATGTTGTCCCTGTGTGATGTCCAGGAACAGGTCAGGACAGTCTGAAGACAGAGAGCTTTGAGGGTGAAGTCAATGAAATGCACCGTGTTCAGCTGCAGCAGAGGAAACTCCGCTGTTCTCAGCTCCACCGTGACCAGCGCTTCTTTTTTTTTTTTTTTAAATGAAGCTCCGGTAGCGACCGGCTAAAATACGGGAGGGTACTGTAAACCAGCACGGATCTGGTTTGTTTATCAAAGCTTGGTCGCCGTGCTGAGGCACCGGGTCGGTTTGAGCTGTGTTCAGGCTAAAACTCCTCAGGCAGCTCAGTGTCGGCGGCTTTTTAAATCGTTAAATTATTGTGCTCCAGTATAATCGGTACGCCTGAAACTCATCCAGTGAGAAACGTTCCGCGGTGCAAAAATAAGTGCAATTAAAATGCGTACATTTTTTTAACCTGTTAATTTTTGTGTATTTAATTAATCTTAATTAACGCATTAAAGTCCTGGCCCTAAGTTCCACTGTGCTTCAACAACTTCTCACACTGCACAGAATTTAAAGAGCTGGCAGTTAAAATGGTAAATATGACACAACACAAACAGAAAGTAATACAGTCATTACTTTTATCTTTCAAGTAGCTTAATAAGGGAACTGTTCTCATTCATTAACTTTTAGGCTGTTTTCACACAAACTGGTGCAAAAATGACACATTGTTTCATTTTTCAGCCAGTAGGGTTTCGCATCTACACATGTTTATTTTTTCTCTGGGCCAAACCATGGATGTCCAAACGCTGCACCACTGTCTGAGTGTCATGTTCCCATGACAACTGACTGGAGAAAGATGCATGGCACGTCATGTCAAACTTGTGGTGCACACCGGGCCATTGGAGCAGCTTGATTTCCGGCCGCATTCACATAAACCGATTGCGATTTCAACTGTAGCCGCAGCGAGATGCGTCTGAGCACGCACGTGGTACTGACGTATTTTTTGCGTGTCAGCATCGACTTGGTACCGAAATATCGGTTGTGAGTTTACAGCGGCTGTGGGCAGCAGATACTGCAGGAATCATCCACATTCATCCCTACATCAATGGCAATTGATTTACTGACTTTCCTGCATCTATAGTATTTATCACAAAAATAGCATTGGTCCATTACCCTGATTACTCTAAATGATTTCATTAAGGCATTCTTAAAATAATTTCCTGATCTAATATCAAACACACAAATTCAAATGAAACCACAATTATTACATAAACAGATAAAACACCAATAATGAATAATTCTAGGGTGGTTATGTGTCCACATTTAAATAGCTGCTCTTCTTGTTTCATCTTGGCTGCAGAGTGTAAATATAGCCCAACTGTTAAGTGTGCATGCCTAATTGTAGGATGTGTTCACATTTGTATCGACATATGTAAGCCTAGGAGTTACATGAGCACACACACGTGCATTTGTTTTTCACTACACATGCACATGAACACTTTCCTCATCTTTCATTCCCAGTGAAGGCATTCTCTATACTTAACTGTAACCTTAACCTTAACCCAATTCTAAACCTTTTCCTATAACCAAGTCTTACCCTCAACAATTCCTTTGAAGTTTACAGGACTGGCTAAAAATCCCATAACAATGCAAAAACATCATTGCAATTATGGTTTCAAACCAAAATCTCTCCTCTCAACAATAGAAAGCCATGTATACAGACACATTCTCACAGTCACATATGGTCCTCCAACACTTAAGTCTCCATGGAGAGATAGCTACTGCTGAAGAAGCCTAGCCAGCCATATGACAGGGATGTGTGGGGGTTGAGACAAGTGTGTGTAGTCAGTGTTGTGTTGAAGTGTCATATGGCATCAGGGCTCGGTCTGGTCACAAATACAGCAACATACTGTACATAAAGTATAACCTCACCCAACTGGAATGTATTTGCTGGCACTATGAATCACTATACATTTCCTTGAATAAAGGTCAGCTGCTCAGTCGTCCAAACTACTCACAGCAGGGAAACACTGCAGGCATGTTACGTATGCCATAGTGCATGACTGTATTGGCATACATTCCAGAGCTTGTGATTCCACTATCCCTTTAGAAGGTCAAGTTTTTTGTTTTTTGTTTTGTCAGTGCGTGCTTGATCACTGTCGACTTTGGCAAGGTAAAACCAGGTAGAACACAGAGGCTGCAGAATTGTGAGCACTGTGACTCAAATGTCTGATTCAAACTACTTGCATTTAAAAGAGAGTCTTCTTGAACATTAATCTTATGCTCAATGAGACGTGTGGCAGATCAGAAAACGGCAAGGGATGAATCTCACTGCGATTCATGAGCTCAAAAACAATTAGTCACCTAAATGTCATAAACGTGCAGATTTCCAAGTCAGAATTTTTTCCAAACCAGCTTTCAAAAAGACTGAACTAGGTTTGCCAGCATGCGTGACATCAAAGGAGTAAACAGAAGTGAATATCTACAACAATGAACAATCCCAGTGCCTACGACCAAATTACACCAGTGCTGATGTACAGTACAACAGCACTCCCTCTCATGATATTGCTTAAAGGGATAGTTCACCCAAAATTCAAATTTCACTCATTATCTTCTCACCGTCATGTCGACTAAGAGCTGTGAGAATTTTCAGAGTCCTCCGTTCCTTCTCTGAGTTACGGGGGGTCCGCGCAGCAGTATTTGTCCATATAATGGTTGTGAATGGATACCAACTTTCTTCGTCCAAAAAGACACACCAAAAAACATCCAAATACCTCCATACTGCTCGTCTGTAATGTCCCTCTTGTATTGAAGCCCCGACATGAGAAATTGTTCCGCCGGTCAGTGCAAATCACGAGAGACTACAAGAGGGACATTACCGATGAGCACTATGGAGGTATTTGGGTGTTTTTTGGTGTGTCTTTTCGGACGAAGACAGTTGGTATCCATTCACAAAAATATCCGTTCACAAAAATTTGAAATTTGAATTTTGGGTGAACTATCCCTTTAAGTATAGTTGAAAGAGACAGGAAATGGTGAGGCCGAGAGGGGGGCAATGACATGCAGTAAAGGGCCACCCAATGCGGGATTCGAACAAGGGCCAACTGCAGCGAGGACTATAGCCTCTACATATGGGGCGCCTGCTCAACCTACTGCGCCACTCAACGCCCCGAAAGATGTTCAGTCCCCCTTCTTACGTGACCAATGTATGAAGTTTAAGGACTGAAGGACAGCTGAGATGATGGGAATAATATGAAGGAACAAGAGAGTGGGGGAAACACTGAAAGGAAAGATTGGTAAAGTGTGTAGGCGTAAGCAAAAATGAACAAAAAGGTAAGCAAGGGCCGGACTGGAGGGGAGGAATAAGCATGTGGACCTGGCAGATGGAAAGTTCAAACCCTGCTTGTTTTCCCTGAAATGTCACAACTGTAAAAAAGGTTTTATAAAGCATCAATCACAGTGGAGCTGTACCTCCAGGAGTAGTCATGGGGCTTGGGAAATGAGACCTCCGCATTGAACTGCAGAGGCAATCACCACTGCACGCTTCAGGTCACCACACTGCTCACAGAGAGGAGGAAATGGAGAGGGCTACGACCTGAGAAAGAAATGAGTAGGGGAGGGAAGAGGGGAGATTGGGAAAGGTGGACATTTTGGCATGAAAGCTGCTAGTAGCCCTTGTTTTGTTGTGATGTAATGGCTCAGTTTGACTGTCCTCTAGTAAAACCCTTTACGTCACACTGAAATGAAAAGGTTAACTTGTGCCATTGAGAACTTTCGGGACAAAAAGGTGTTCTTAGCTATGGACATGGTCATGTTGCAGTTCATATGCACCATTTGAAAAACATAACTACCACAGTGTCACATGTAACAGAGATCCTGTTACTATGGCGATGTCTGGTGGAGATGGCAAGAACTGTGACTGATGAGCTTGTTAGCCTGTTGGCCTCTTGGTTGATGGCATTCTCCTGTACACATTTCAGATGCCAGTGGAGATTGTTAACAGAGGCTACACCCACACTATTATTTATTTATGCCTCCAACCCAGAGCAGAGTGACACCCAGAGGCAAAGACATATTGTTTTCAGATTGTATATTTGTCCTTTCTTCCGTCCCATCCGTTGTGGTAAGGATATCTCAGTAAGGCCTAGAAGTTTTTAAAATGTGGCACAAACATTCATTTGCACAGAAGCTAAACTGATTAGAAGGACACAGTGACCCCTGAAAACACTTTTTAGCTTTTATCCAAGACTTTAGTTGTTACAAGATCAAACACATGTGCTTAATATTCTATATGATTTTGGAAAAACAAATGTGGCAGGGTCCAAAAACGATGAGGTGATAGTCCTAGTTTACTAGTGAGGGCGGTTTGTAGCACAAATGCAGAATTTAACTGCACAACAGCAGTCAGAATTGCTTGTATTTATTTATTTATTTTTTAAATCTAAGGATTAATTTAATGTTATACCTAAACTTTGTCAATACAACAACAACAACAACAACAACAACAACAACAACAACAACAACAACAACAACAAAAACAGTGAAGCAATCTGGTCAGGATTTTTTTCCCCAGCCACTTTGTCAAAAATCTGCAGGTCTAAATCCTGCATCAATCCATGTGAACTATTGTGGAACTCAGTGTACCTTTGTGATCGAATGCAATCTTTTATAATCACTGTTACACTGATTTTTGGCAGCATATGAAATTTTATATGACATGCAAAGTGCTTCAGGTCCCGAGTCATTTATAGGCAAAATATTTTAGTCTGACTTTGCAGAAGTGTGAGAAGCACTTTTATAGGAAGCGTGTGTGTGTGTGTCTGGCCGACGCCCATCTATACAATCTATGTTTGTGTTCCCAGCGTGATTATACTAGAAGATCCTAAGAGGTAATTTGTGTTGTGTAAGCAAGACAACAAGGTTGTATTTTTTATTTTACATTCACAAGGAGTAGAGGCAGCTGCTAACATTTAAGGGGAGTGTTAGTTATTTTGTTGTTTACACCTGTACATCTGAAAATGTGAGGTTTGAAAAGCTTGATTCAAACAGCAGATAGAAAGTCTTCCTCATTTTACTCGGGAAAGAATCACATTTTGATGTAAAAAAAAAACAAAACAATATTGTGTTATTTTTTGTTCCTTTACTACCATGTGAAGATCAATGCTCAGCAATATCGTTCATTCATTCACTCACTATGAATGCTGTCGCGGGTGAGCTGGTGCTGATCTCAGCTAACTGTAGGGCAAGAGGCAGGACACACCCTGGACAGGTTGTCAGTCTATCCTAGGGCTAAGATATACAAACAGACGACCATTCACACCTACAGGCAATTTAGAATTACCAATTAACCTCACCTGCGTGTCTTTGGTCTGTGGTTCCCTCAGCCCTATGTTCCCTCTGGACTGTCTCTACCTATCTGGACTCCATCTATCTGGCCTGTCTAGCCTCTACCTGGTCTTTTTACTAAACTTAACCAACTCCTTTCTTCATTGCCTAAACCCAACCAATGGTGGGACCAAAGGGCTGTGGGAATAGGGCCTAATTTTCAGTGACAACAAAAGTTAGAAATGAGGGAACATAGGGCTGAGGGAACATAGAGCCTAATTTTCAGTGACGACAAAAGTTAGAAATGAGGGAACATAGGGCTGAGGGAACATAGGGCTGTGGGAACATAGGGATGACCCCCCCCGGGGGAAAGAACCCACACATGCAAGGGGAGAACATGCACACTCCACACAGAAGGGCTCCAGCCGACCGGTGGGTTCAGAGTCAGACCAAGAACCCTCTTGCTCAACAGCAATATTGATGAAAAAAAAAATGATTCAAACATGTGATGACAAACGAGGAATCAGACAGTCAGGTGTACGGTGTACATTTTAGGACATCCTCAGGATCAGACTTCAGTGTCAGACCTCAGATGAAAAGGTATATGGTCTGAGGAAAACCTCTGTCATACTCGCACCAAACTTCATCAGGTCTTCATCACTAAGCCTTCAGAGTTAGACTGAACGGCATCGCACGTTACGCCGTCATTTATAAGCTCTCAGAATCATTCTCAACGGCATCGCACGTTACGCCGTCATTTATAAGCTCTCAGAATCAGCCTGAACGGCATCGCACGTTACGCCGTCATTTATAAGCTCTCAGAATCAGCCTGAACGGCCTCACACGTTACGCCGTCATTTATAAACTCTCAGAATCATTCTCAACGGCATCGCACGTTACGCCGTCATTTATAAGCTCTCAGAATCATTCTCAACGGCATCGCACGTTACGCCGTCATTTATAAGCTCTCAGAATCAGCCTGAACGGCATCGCACGTTACGCCGTCATTTATAAGCTCTCAGAATCAGCCTGAACGGCCTCACACGTTACGCCGTCATTTATAAGCTCTCAGAATCAGCCTGAACGGCCTCACACGTTACGCCGTCATTTATAAACTCTCAGAATCATTCTCAACGGCATCGCACGTTACGCCGTCATTTATAAGCTCTCAGAATCATTCTCAACGGCATCGCACGTTACGCCGTCATTTATAAGCTCTCAGAATCAGCCTGAACGGCATCGCACGTTACGCCGTCATTTATAAGCTCTCAGAATCAGCCTGAACGGCCTCACACGTTACGCCGTCATTTATAAACTCTCAGAATCATCCTCAACGTCATCGCACGTTACGCCGTCATTTATAAACTCTCAGAATCATTCTCAACGGCATCGCACGTTACGCCGTCATTTATAAACTCTCAGAATCAGCCTGAACGGCATCATGAAAAAATATGTCACAGTGTTTATCAGGACAGCAGCTGATTCGCCAGCAACGACGCTGAAGTTCGCTTCCAACACACACACACACACACACACACACACACACACATACACACCAATAGGGGGAACAGGGGACCTGTCGGGCCAAGCTGCCAAGAGGGGTCTTATGTTTACACTTATTTTGAAAAAACAAAAATGGAATATAAAATTTACTTTTAAGGTGTTTTACCATAATATTACTGAAAATGTGACTTTTAATTATTTTTAGAGAAATTGCCAAGAGGGGACTTGGATCTCTGAGCGACATTTACCTATCAAAGAGTGGACCTCCACATACTGCAGTGGAGCTGTCTGCACCATTCATTCACCTAACGACCCATTCATTCACCCAATGAGTCCTTGTTCACAACAATGACTTTCTCAGTTTCTTTCAAAAATGGATAATATAACTTTAGAGTTATCATTACTTATTTTAAAGTCTCTGTAGTACAAATTGTATATAAATATATAATCATGGCCACATTTGAGAGTGAATATTTTTTATTGAATTGCATGCAGTTCAGAAGTAACATGACTGCATGCACTAATATCAAGTTCTGCAGTATAAGCAACAACATTTACTTTAAACCGGCTTTAATATAGATTAATTCTTTTTTCTTAACAAAGATAATTTGCTCGTCCGTCTTTACTCATCCATAAATGCGTTGCCTCTGTCATTCTTAGCAGTCCAAGAGGGGATCTACTATCATCTCAATTTTAAATAGTCAAAATGCTCTAGACAATTGGTTTCAACCAATTAATAGGAAATAGGAATGCATTTTATTTATTGTTTTGCATTGCAGAAAAAAGGTCCACACTTGGTTCATATGGAATGACAGGGGTCCACTGTTGGCTGGTGCATAATGACACAGGTTCCCACTTAGTTAGCATGGAGTGACATACACACTCCATCATGTATGAATATGAAAGAAATAAGCAAAAGTGATCATTCTTAAGATATTTTTTTTTCATCAAAACTTAACACAAACATTTCTAATAAAGTAGCACCAATAATGTTTTCATTATTTTTAAATGTAGGTTGTACTACTGCAACACACATATCTACAGTCTATTAATTTTTCCCCTACAAGAGTTTTATACTCCTTGACTGCATTTTTGTTATAGGAAAAATATTTGAATTAAAACTAAGGGTTTTAGGTCATTTTAATGTACTTGCATCATGAATCTGTATTTATGAGGATGTATTTTATTTACTGTTTTACATTACAGAAAAAGGTCCACACTTGGTTTATATGGAATGACAGAGGTCCACTGTTGGTTGGTACGGAGTGACACACACACTCCAGCATGGGTGGATAAGCAGAAATGAGATAAATTGCTAAGTTTTAAGATACATTTTTAATCTAAATTTAATACAAACATTTGTAACTATTAATACACACAACACACACACACAAACACATGCAAACACACATATTTAAACTAAAGTAGCACTGGTGAAGTTGTCATTGTAGTTTTTTTTTAAAACATGGAATGTACTGTGAAAACTCAATGGCAACCTATCAAGATACTTAAGGGAATATTTCAGTTATTGACATTTATGGCTCAACAATAAAACATGTATGGGAAAATAAAGGAGGCGCTGGGGGGTCATCAGTTTGTCTGAGATACAAGGGATAATTCTTCTAGAGGATGGATTAACCTCACTAAGTAATATGATATACCACCGCAACACACCTTTCTACAGTCTGTCAAGTTTTTGACTTACTGAAGTTTCATACTCCTTGACTGCATTGTTGTCATGGGAAAACTACTTTAAATAACTAAACTCAGGATTCAACATGGTCTGATGGCCCAGAGCCACAAAGTGTTATTCTGTAGTCACCTAATGTCCCATATAGATGAAGCTCTGTGGTGGCCACCTATTGTCACTCTTCTACTTTTTAACAGCACATGGTTTCAATCAATTTTAATGTACTTGCATTCTAAATATATATTAATAGGGATGCATTTTACTTATTGTTTTGCATTGCAGAAAAAAAAGGTCCACACTTGGTTTATATGGAATGACAGGGGCCCACTGTTGGTTGGTGCATAATGACACAGGTTCCCACTTAGTTAGCATGGAGTGACGTACACACTCCATCATGTATGAATATGAAAGAAATAAGCAAAAGTGATCATTCTTAAGATATTTTTTTTTCATCAAAACTTAACACAAACATTTCTAATAAAGTAGCACCAATAATGTTTTCATTATTTTTAAATGTAGGTTGTACTACTGCAACACACATATCTACAGTCTATTAATTTTTCCCCTACAAGAGTTTTATACTCCTTGACTGCATTTTTGTTATAGGAAAAAATATTTGAATTAAAACTAAGGGTTTTAGGTCATTTTAATGTACTTGCATCATGAATCTGTATTTATGAGGATGTATTTTATTTACTGTTTTACATTACAGAAAAAGGTCCACACTTGGTTTATATGGAATGACAGAGGTCCACTGTTGGTTGGTGCGGAGTGACACACACACTCCAGCATGGGTGGATAAGCAGAAATGAGAGAAATTGCTAAGTTTTAAGATACATTTTTAATCTAAATTTAATACAAACATTTGTAACTATTAATACACACAACACACACACACAAACACATGCAAACACACATATTTAAACTAAAGTAGCACTGGTGAAGTTGTCATTGTAGTTTTTTTAAAACATGGAATGTACTGTGAAAACTCAATGGCAACCTATCAAGATACTTAAGGGAATATTTCAGTTATTGACATTTATGGCTCAACAATAAAACATGTATGGGAAAATAAAGGAGGCGCTGGGGGGTCATCAGTTTGTCTGAGATACAAGGGATAATTCTTCTAGAGGATGGATTAACCTCACTAAGTAATATGATATACCACCGCAACACACCTTTCTACAGTCTGTCAAGTTTTTGACTTAATGAAGTTTCATACTCCTTGACTGCATTGTTGTCATGGGAAAACTACTTTAAATAACTAAACTCAGGATTCAACATGGTCTGATGGCCCAGAGCCACAAAGTGTTATTCTGTAGTCACCTAATGTCCCATATAGATGAAGCTCTGTGGTGGCCACCTATTGTCACTCTTCTACTTTTTAACAGCACATGGTTTCAATCAATTTTAATGTACTTGCATTCTAAATATATATTAATAGGGATGCATTTTACTTATTGTTTTGCATTGCAGAAAAAAAAGGTCCACACTTGGTTTATATGGAATGACAGGGGCCCACTGTTGGTTGGTGCATAATGATACAGGTTCCCACTTAGTTAGCATGGAGTGACGTACACACTCCATCATGTATGAATATGAAAGAAATAAGCAAAAGTGATCATTCTTAAGATATTTTTTTTTCATCAAAACTTAACACAAACATTTCTAATAAAGTAGCACCAATAATGTTTTCATTATTTTTAAATGTAGGTTGTACTACTGCAACACACATATCTACAGTCTATTAATTTTTCCCCTACAAGAGTTTTATACTCCTTGACTGCATTTTTGTTATAGGAAAAAATATTTGAATTAAAACTAAGGGTTTTAGGTCATTTTAATGTACTTGCATCATGAATCTGTATTTATGAGGATGTATTTTATTTACTGTTTTACATTACAGAAAAAGGTCCACACTTGGTTTATATGGAATGACAGAGGTCCACTGTTGGTTGGTGCGGAGTGACACACACACTCCAGCATGGGTGGATAAGCAGAAATGAGAGAAATTGCTAAGTTTTAAGATACATTTTTAATCTAAATTTAATACAAACATTTGTAACTATTAATACACACAACACACACACACAAACACATGCAAACACACATATTTAAACTAAAGTAGCACTGGTGAAGTTGTCATTGTAGTTTTTTTAAAACATGGAATGTACTGTGAAAACTCAATGGCAACCTATCAAGATACTTAAGGGAATATTTCAGTTATTGACATTTATGGCTCAACAATAAAACATGTATGGGAAAATAAAGGAGGCGCTGGGGGTCATCAGTTTGTCTGAGATACAAGGGATAATTCTTCTAGAGGATGGATTAACCTCACTAAGTAATATGATATACCACTGCAACACACCTTTCTACAGTCTGTCAAGTTTTTGACTTACTGAAGTTTCATACTCCTTGACTGCATTGTTGTCATGGGAAAACTACTTTAAATAACTAAACTCAGGATTCAACATGGTCTGATGGCCCAGAGCCACAAAGTGTTATTCTGTAGTCACCTAATGTCCCATATAGATGAAGCTCTGTGGTGGCCACCTATTGTCACTCGTCTACTTTTTAACAGCACATGGTTTCAATCAATTTTAATGTACTTGCATTCTAAATATATATTAAAAGGGATGCATTTTACTTATTGTTTTGCATTGCAGAAAAAAAAGGTCCACACTTGGTTTATATGGAATGACAGGGGCCCACTGTTGGTTGGTGCATAATGATACAAGTGCCCACTTAGTTTACATGGAGTGAAATACACACTCCATCATGTATGAATAAGAAAGAAATAAGCAAAAGTGATCATCCGTAAGAGAACTCTTTCATCACAGCTCCACGTTACACTTGTTCCAGGCTCTGCCCGTCGTTTTTCTCTAGAAATAGAAACTTTTTTATCTCCGTAGCGATCGCACTCGTCTTCTCCTTCTTCTTCACTTCTTGCTCTGATCTACAGTCTCATTCGTTCTACACATCCCAGAAGCCCCAAAATTACTCACAGTGTGGGCGACAGCGTCCCCATTTACCAGCCGCAGAAAACTGCGTTTGACATATGTCAATGGCACTCAATGAGTTAAGTGGGAGGTACACAATAAATCTAATTCTAATCAAATTTATTTTGAAAACAAATAGTAGACTGGCAATCTGATTCAGTGATTAATTTGTTACACATTTGGGTTGCTTCCTAATGATTTTTTGATGTTTTAGTACCCAGCCAAACACAAGTGTGTATATTCCTTACTATCTACAGTATGTATGTGCCTTGTAGGCACTTTACTTGCAAGTGTGTGTATGCAGTATTTTATAAATCTGAATATTTTTTGTCACATCACATCTACCCCAACACTGTAGAGCGCTTCTGTCTCGACGCCGTGTTTGCCTTCATTCTGACCTGAACACAGCATGTGTTGTTTGGGTTAGAAACATGCACATTTGCAAAGGAAAAAAAAGCTAAAGCATGCACACACACAATCCCAAGGAAATGATCACGTGGGAACCAGTTCTGAAGAGGAACCGGTTCTCAATTCCCACCCATAGACTTCAGTCTATGATGTGGACACAAAAGCATTCCTCTACATTGAAGTAGTGAAGTCATCAACACTCATGTATTTCACAGATCCTAAATCCTGGTACACACATAGAGATTCTCTAAATTTCAACCAATTTTTTTTATCTGTGAAAGACCCCACACATGAAGATAAAAAATCTGTGATTGAACAGTTTTGATCGTATTGTGTGTGGTGTGCTGTGATATTCCAAACACAGCTCACCACACACATTAAGATTTTTCAGAATCTTGACCCTCCGGTCAGAAAACTCAGAAAGAGATCAGTATTGTTGTAGCTACTCTTTCGGGTCTATTTCCGGAATGGACAATGAGAGCGATGTCATTTTTTTTTAATGAAAGCGGGACACTTCAGCCTTTACAACGATCCCGTCTGTGTGTGTCTGTGTGTCTGTGGCTTCGGACGCCGAGCAGTCAAGCGGCTGTGAGCGGCAGTCACATGATCGCTTAAACATGGCTGCTCTATTGCTGGCTGTTGCCGGCTATGATCGCTACCGTCTTTGCTATCGGCTATCAGGAAATCTCCCGTGTATGCGTGAATGTCTGTGTGAACCTCATGTAACACCAGGGCTCAGGGCTGCACCGTGGCTCTCTGTGGGATTGCCGGTGTTGTGTCGAGAAGTGGCTTGCCGCGAGCAGCATGCAGAGCTTGGCAAGCAGGCACTTCTCAGCACAACACCAGCTTTCCACACACAAGATGACTTTTGATTTGTAAATATTGAACATGTTTAATATTTACGATTATCGGCGTCAAACGTTTTCCGAGGCGATTGTTGTGAGAATTTTGACTCTTAACACACCACACACTACAAGAGAATCTCATAAAATAATCTTAAGACCTTAGGATAATCGGCCGATTTTTGTCTTTGGTCAGAAGGGGGAAAATCGGGGCAAAATCAGCCCGACTCTCCACTCTAAATGTGGAACTGGCTTCTGAGAAGTGAGTGAAGTGAGTGAGGGCTTTAAATCTGTGCCAGACGACTTGTGTCAGTCCTTGACTGTTGGCAGTGTGGGGGACGGTTTCTTGTAGCTGACGATGGTCGTTAGCAACTCTGAAGGGCAACCTGGAAAAGACTAACATCCTTCAGCCAAGATCTTATATCCAAATCAGACTAGCAGACAATGGAATTCCCCAGTCCTAGGTTGGCCATGTGCTACACACCTATGGACTTCTGTGACAACTGTAAAGAGTGGGTGTCCCAGCAATAATCCACCCTGTCAAGTCTTTGATGAGTTTTGTAAAGGTGTGTGATGCCTTGTGATCAGTATAATATTTTGTCAGCCTTTATATGATCTACCATTGTGTGCCAGTAGAAATGTTGTCTGAAATTAGGATTAATCAGATTGCCAGAGATACAGGGGATAAATCAGCTATAGTGGATGGAATAACTCCAAAATACCCACTGTTGAACTACTGCAACACACATTTTTACTTAACAAACTGTTAGCTCTACTGGAGTTCATGTATACCTGTCTGAATATTTTTGGTCCACAACAAAAATGAAAACTAAAGCTAAATTTGTGTTTTTTTCTGTATATTACACACTGTATCACATCGTCATACACATCTATAGATGAAATTGGTGTATAAATTGAAACCTAATTTAAAGTTGTCAAAAGGTACAGGATTGGCACAGGATCAGAGAGTTTACATTAAGTGGGAAGTACACAATAAAAGCTGTATTCAGTTCACACTGGTGCTCAGCAGAAATGGGTCTGGTTGCTTTCAGGATGTGTGGATTGTACATTCAACAATCCCATATTACCTTATTCATAGCATCTGAAGTGAATTATAAACAAATTCAATTAATTGTGTTCAGAAGATGGTTATCTAATTAATGTATATTTTTAAGTAATTCATTTCTTATCTATTTTGGTTGTTTCCTAATGATTTTCTTTCGTTTCAGTACCCAGCTAAACACAAGTGTGTATATTCCTTATTATCTAGGTATAACCTTGTGCATGTTGTAGTAAGCAATGTGACTTCATTACATTTACACACAGTTTTCTAAGTCGAGTTGAACATTTTTAATGGGGTTTCAGTCTATGATGTGGGCACAAAACATTCCTCTACATTGAAGTAGTTAAGTCGCCAGCACTCATGTATTTCACAGATCCTATCTTTAAGGTAGAGTTGTTGAACTGGGATCTGAGAAGTGAGTGAATGGAGTGAGAGCGGAGTGAGAGCCAGATGACCTGTGTCAGTCCTTGAGTGTGGGCAGTGTGGGGGATGGTTTGTCGTCGCTGACGATGGTCGTTAAGCTTTTTCAGGTTGGGCTTCAGAGTTTCTACCTTCTTTCAGCCAATATCTTTATCCAAATCAGACCGACTGAGACACAGGTATTCCCAGGTCTTAGGTTGGCCTTGTGCTACCTACGCACCTATGGCCATTGGTGACTCAACTTCTGTGGCAACTGTAAAGAGTGGGTGTACCAGCAATATTCCATTTTGTCTAAAGAATTGTCAGTTCTTTAATGAGTTTTGTGAAGGTGTGTTATAATATTCTGTGACAGGGCCTTTATATGAGCCATCATTGTCTGCTAGTAGTAATGCTGTCTGAGAACAATTAACATGGAATAAGAAATTAGGATTCATCAGATTGTCATGGATACAGGGAATATGTCAGTGTGTGGACGGAATAACCCCAAAACCCCCCTGTTAAACTACTCATTAAAAGGTATTTAGAAA
Source organism: Trachurus japonicus (assembly GCF_045865225.1). Classification (NCBI taxonomy): domain Eukaryota; kingdom Metazoa; phylum Chordata; class Actinopteri; order Carangiformes; family Carangidae; genus Trachurus; species Trachurus japonicus. Next base: position 14,003 of record NW_028221238.1, on the reverse strand, counting down.
ATCAAGGGAAACAAAGGAACGCATAAATATAAAAACACATGCAAAGCCTTACAAAGCCTTGTAAAGGACAATTAGGACACAGCAAGAACTATATTCCTCAGACACGGTCCACACCACTGTCAACTTTTTTTATTTGTGTTGCAGCAGTTCAACATTGAGCTATTTGGGGTTATTCCATCCACACAATGCCTTATCCCTTGTATCTCTGACAATCTGATGAATCCTAATTTCTTGTGCCATGTTAAGTAAGATGTTGTTCCCAGACAACATTTCTGGCAGAGAATGGTAGCTCATAAAAATGCTCTGTGACTCTATATTGCATTTACCCATGTCTCAGTCAGTCTGATTTGAATGTAAGTAAGTGGAGTGAAATGCACACTCCATCATGTATGAATAAGAAAGAAATAAGCAAAAGTGATCATCCTTAAGAGAAATTTTTCATCAAAACTTAACACAAACATTTCTAATAAAGTAGCTCAGATAAATACAGTGGGGCCAGGCCGTTAAGTGCTTTAAAAAGTTATATGTTAAGAACAGGAGTAATGTGCTCACGTCTATTAGTGTTAGTTAAAAGACGGGCAGCAGCGTTTGGGACAAGTTGGAGGCGACTGAGTGAAGACTGGGAGACGCCAACATAAAGTGCATTGCAATAGTCCAATCTAGAACTGATTACTGCAACGCATGGATGGCTTTCTCGAGGTCGTGACAGTTTAAAAACATTTTGACTGTGTGAATGTGTGTGGCAATAGTTTAACATAGGGATCCTCTCAATTAATTATCCCTTGTATCTCAGACAAACTGATGACCCTCCAGCTCCTCTTTTATTTTCCCATACATGTTTTATTGTTGATCCATAAATGTCAATAACTGAAATATTCCCTTAAGTATCATGATAGGTTGCCATTGAGTTTTCACAGTAACTAACCCTAAGTAATTAAATATGTGTGTTTGCATGTGTTTGTGTGTGTGTGTGTGTTATGTGTATTGATAGTTACAAATGTTTGTATTAAATTTAGATTTAAAATGTATCTTAAAACTTAGCAATTTCTCTCATTTCTGCTTATCCACCCATGCTGGAGTGTGTGTGTCACTCCGCACCAACCAACAGTGGACCCATGTCATTCCATATAAACCAAGTGTGGACCTTTTTCTGTAATGTAAAACAGTAAATAAAATACATCCTTATAAATACAGATTCATGATGCAAGTACATTAAAATGACTTAAAACCCTGAGTTTTAATTCAAATATTTTTCCTATAACAAAAATGCAGTCAAGGAGTATAAAACTCGTGTAGGGGAAAAATTAATAGACTGTAGATATGTGTGTTGCAGTAGTAGGCTACACCCTACATTTAAAAATAATGAAAACATTATTGGTGCTACTTTATTAGAAATGTTTGTGTTAAGTTTTGATGAAAAATTTCTCTTACGGATGATCACTTTTGCTTATTTCTTTCTTATTCATACATGGTGGAGTGTGTATTTCACTCCATGCTAACTAAGTGGGAACTTGTATCATTATGCACCAACCAACAGTGGACCCCTGTCATTCCATATAAACCAAGTGTGGACCTTTTTCTACAACGTAAATCAACGAATAATTCCTATACAGATTTATGACGCAAATACATTAAAATTAATTGAAATCACATGCATTTAAAAAGTAAAAGTCTGACCATAGGTTGCCCCAACAGGGCTTCATTTATATGAGATGTACGTGGCCAAAAAGTAACTTTTTGTGGCTCTGAGCCATCAGGCCATGTCAAACTGTGAGTAGTTTAAGTATTTTCCCGTGACAACAATGCAGTTAAGTAGTATAAAACACCAGTACAGTGAAAAATTAATAGACTGTAGAAATGTGTCTGGCAATAGTTTAACATAGGGACTTTGTGAGATTAATCCTCTCAATGAATTATCCCTTGTATCTCTGACAAACTGATGATCTCCCAAACCCTCTGTATTTTCCCCAAAGATAACAAATTGCCGTGCCAATACTTTAATATCAGTTACTCTTTGATGGTTTACTTGTACATAATATATCATCGTAGGTTGCCATTGAGTTTTCTGTAATATAAAACAGTAAATAAAATACATCCTTATGAATACAGATTTATGATGCAAGTACATTAAGATTACCCTAAATCCTAAAACCCTCTATTAAAAAATGAATAGACTGTAGATATGTGTGTTGCAGTAGTACACCCTACATTTAAAAAATAATTACAACATTATTGGTGCTACTTTATTAGAAATGTTTGTTTTAAGTTTTGATGAAAGTTTTCTCTTAAAAACTATCACTTTTGCTTATTTCTTTCTTATTCATACATGATGGAGTGTGTATGTCACTCCATGCTAACTAAGTGGGATCGTGTGTCATTATGCACCAACCAACAGTGGACCCCTGTCATTCCATATAAACCAAGTGTGGACCTTTTTCTGCAATGTAAATCAACTAATAATTCCTATACAGATTGAGAACACATGTATATTGTAAAATTGAAACCCTGTGCTTAAAAAAACTGGACAAGCAACAATAGCAAGGTCAATTATTTTTAATGTTTAATCAGAATTCAACAGAAATTATCTAAATGACCATTTTATCTCAAATTTTGTCATGGGTGATCAATTTTTTCAATATTTTAAAATTTCTATTATACCTAATACAGTGTTGAGTTTAAACTTAAGACACCCATGAAACTGGGACCTTCATATTTTGTTACGAAGAATAACAAATTATGTTTCAAGGTACTGGTTTGTTCACTAAGGAGCCTGTTTGATAGCCTCTCTACAGTCTGAAAGGCTGCCGGGGCTGCAAGTCGTTCACACTATGGAGGAGTGTAAGAAACGACGTGTGTGAATGAGTCGTTAAAACCCCTGCTCCAGCCTGCCGGGGCACTGCTGAATATGGTATTTTACACACACACACACTCAGGTCCCCTCTTGGCTAAAGTTGAAAAAATTAACCAGAAGGTTTTTCACATGATTTTAAGTTGATTTAAAGCATGTCCAACAGGGGACCTAAAAAAAGTCCCCTGTTGGCTGCTTGGTCCCCTGTTGGTGAATGTGTAACGACGCCAATGTCCCCTCTTAGATAGGAACAACAGTGCACACACACACACACACACACACACACACACACACACACACACACACACACAGGAATGAGTTTTGAAGCGGGCCGACATATAGGCTAGTGAGTGTAGATTCATTGATAAAACTGTAAGGCACACACAATGCCATAGCCTACAGTACACTATTTTCAACATATGTAATGTTGTGTATGTATGTTGATGTCGTTTTTTTAATGATTATTATTATAACTCTCAGTTAATGTTGGCTACTAACTAATTTCCACTAATTTATCCATAAATGGACGAAGTGTTTCACCGGCGAGGATTACGCGCGATTACGCACAGTTTAATAGAAATTTGCAGCAGTGACAGAACATGCAACTTAAAAGAGGCCGCATCAAATGCAAAATAAATCAGAATCCAGCACTCATAACAGTAGGGATGGATGGTCCAGACCTACGCAGCCCGAGATATTGTGGAATTTTCTGACTGACATGGTTGGATGGCGCGAGTGTGACAAGAGAGGGTCTGTGTGTGTGTGTGTGTGCAGAGTGCGAACTACGGGGAGGCCAGGGGGGTCTAAGATCCCTGAACACATAATTTGTGAAATTTGGGGGGGGGTCTCTAAAATATTGGCAAAATGCTGTTGGCTATGTCAGCACCTCGTCACCGCTGTTGTTTAAGCTCCATTCTTTCTGCAGTCTGAAGCGCGAATCCGCCGTGTTGGTAAACAAATAATCCATCTATATCAACGTATAAACCGAGGGGGGTCCGCCCGGTACTCAGACATCCCGCTACTTCCGCTATGTTTCTATTTAGACATCCCACTATATCGACATCCCTCTATCTAGACATGCCGGTAATCCCACACTTTTTGGTACCGCCATTCCGACACATCATATTTCTTTTCTTTCTTCTTCTTTTTTTTTTTTTTTTTTACAGCTGCAATACCCAGGCGCGTCTCTCTCTCTTTTTTTCTTTTCAGCATGCCTATCACCAGGGAATTATGTTCTTAATCCCAACAAACACACAAAACTGACATGATAAACAAACAGAACTACTGTACTGTCAAGTTAACCTGTCACCTTCAGCACACACGTGCAGGAACCCCCTGGGGCCTGGTGGCGAAAGTTGAGAAATTGTTGCAATGACAATAAAATGATAGATTATTTGTGATTGCTGCATAAAGGTTTCATTCAATATTAAATCCTAGCCGCTGCACCAAAATCGGCCAGTAGATGGCGGTACTGTAATTTGGCTTGTAGCCTACTTCTAACTTATTTCAATGAAACAGCATAAAAACACAAATTTAAACACATTAAATCCCTTTTTTTTAATGACATTAACTTTTTCCTCTGAAACGTATGACTTAAACTGAACAAACAAAGAAGTCATTGAAGCCATTTGTAATGTCCTAAGTGTTATAGGCTACAGTTTTTCCCCAATCGCTTTGGTGCTATTCTCAGATCAGAATGAAAGTTCTCATAACTATTAGTTCAACCTCCACAACATGTAGCCTAGTCATTTGTTCACATCATAGTAGCAGTTCCTCCTTCCTCTGAACAAATAGCAAATGCTTTTGGACAAGTTTCTTTCATTAAATTCTTATAACATTATCATTTGTTAATGTCATGTCAGTGTGGCACCCTGAACATTTTTAAAGGGATAGTTCAACATTTTGGCAAATTGGCCCATTGCCATAATCGCTATAGTCATAGCAGTAGGTTCATTACCTTTAATTGTAGGTGTAAGCCATTTTCAGTACGGCGGAGCGCAGCAGCTGGCTGCTCAGAGCTACGCTATGGAGGCTAACGGAATTTCTTGGTTTCCCTCATTAAACTCATCAAATTCAACATCCCAAAACTCCACAGCGCTTTTGTAGACAAGTTGTGACCTGCACAACCACCACGCTATGAGATAATGAACGGAACGATACGAAACGGAGCCGTTTTCGAGGTAAATTCATACAAAACCGCTGATGCGCGTTGCGTTCAGCGGTTTTGCCATATAGCGATTATGGCAATGGGCCAATTTGCCAAAATGTTGAACTATCCCTTTAATAGATTGCAGTATTTGTGTGGAATGACAGACCTGGTTTACCACCTTACGTCAGTAGATGGCGCATGGTAACCATGGGTGGTTGCTGTGGGCCCCCGTTGTCGTAGCAACCAGTAGGATATGAGGGAAGTCTAGCGCTACTTTGGCAACTTAATGTTACAAGCCACAATTAAGTGCCTGTTGTTGTTGTTTTTTTTCAGATGAGTCTAACGTTAGTCCACACAAGCACCCATGTCTAGATGTTTTCTCTGTTTTCTGTATTTTCTCTTCAATCGCGGTGTTGTTCGTTGTGTTTACTATGTGTTAGAAATGTTATAGTTAGTGAGAGTTCGGTGGCTGCATTTGGCGGGGCGTTGTTGTATGTTGTTGGTATGTTGTCAATATCTCGACGTTGTAAATGTATCGTCTTTACGTGCTGACATAGTCGCTGTTGTTTGTGTTGTTTACATGGTTGTTTCGTGACGGTTGGATCGTGTTGGTTGTGTCGTATTGTACTAAACGTTACATGGTCGCTCTTGTTGCTGCTGCCGGGCTGCCCCCGTTGTCGTAGCAACCAGTAGGATATGAGGGAAGTCCAGCGCTACTTTGGCAACAAATGTTACAAGTCACAATTAAGTGTCTGTTGTTTTGTTTTTCAGATTGCTGTATTAATAAACACGGAGTGGAGTAGTGTGTAACATCAGTCAAAATGAACTATACTTTTGAACGCTGAATAGTCTTTCCCTAAAAAACTAGGCTAATAGTCCTCATTTCATTGCTTGAGTCATTACATAGAAAATTGTTGAACTAGTTTTCAAAATCTGTCAAACTCATTGTAAATGTTGGGAGAAACACTGCAAATTAAATTACTATTCATCTGCAATAAGGAAGAACAGGTAGCTATAGCATTGGACGGTAATTCAGCACTAAACAATCTGCACTGCTCATTGTGTCCTGTAAGCCACAGTGGGACAATCATATTTTAGATTTACATTTAGACTTACAGCTTCACAAGAGAACAGATTTACTGTAGCCTACTGTAGCTAGTATTACAGCAAACACAGTAAAGATTTCCCTAAAAGATGAAAATCCTACTCTTTGCACAATGCTGTGAACAAATAAGAATTGCAAAGAGCATGCAGTAAAAAATTTGAAACATTCAGTAGCTCCACTACATCCAGTAGCCTAATGTGTAACTGTAGACCTACTTCACATGGCTGTATAGTGTATGGTGCTGTCTTGAGTATTTTCAGGTAGTATCTTTTTTTGGATTGAAAAACACATAGAGAATAAAGTGCCATAATGAAAACATGACAAAGCCATTTGACTGTCTTCTTCAAAAACGATGATGTCAGGACTTCTCATTTTGACGACACTGACAGTTTTCACTGACATAATTACTTGCTTTTGAGGGATGGACTATCCATTTTGAGCAAGTGTACCAAGTGATGCGCTTTTGCAGGTTGTCCACTTAGGTTTTGCAGTTGGTAATAATTGTTTTGAGAAATGCACTAACTGTTGTGCAAATGTTAAGAGTGATGTGAAAAAAGCACCAAAGCAATTGAGAAAAAATGTAAAAGTTCTCTCACCATCAGATAACTGCGATGGGATGAAATTAATTCACTCATGAATCGTGTCCTACTTGGATAATATAGAGTTTGTCTATTATGGAGAAATAAACCGAGACAGGATGTAGCCTATGAAAAACCCTGTCATTTTGTCAAGAAACTGTCATTTCCATCCTGCGGTTTGCATGCTCTCATGATGAGAAGTGTCAAATTGGACACAAATACGGCAGCGGTCACTTCCATACACATGTATGGGTCACTCATGGATGTATTAGGGGTCACTTCGACGTGACGTCACTGCAATCCATGAATATAAAAGATGCAGTTTCAAATAAAGAATTTATATTTTGAAATAACTGTTGTTCCAGTTTAATTTTTTATTCAAACGGTGGATGGATGGATGGATGGAGATAGATAGATAGATAGATAGATAGATAGACAGATAGATAGATAGATAGATAGTTAGATTGATAGATAGACTAAAGGGAAATTCACTTAGGCAGCTCAAAAATGATACAAATGGCCAGAGAATGCTGTGAACCCTAAGGGGCCAGTCATTCAGTTGTTGCAATGATTTATTGTTAGCCTATGTACTGCGGTCAAATGAGCCGTCGTTCGTCTTCGCGGAGTCAAGCCAGCCGCACAAACATTTTAACTGCGCCCGTATCATAGAACTTACGGCGAATGCTCCGAGTCCACCGACAAAGCTAGCGCTAGTTTAGAACCAAGCGAGATGACTTCCGGTTTTCAAAATAAGACGAGGATAATACGAAGGCAATCGAGGTGTGTGTGTGTGTGTGTGTGTGTGTGTGTGTGTGTGTGTGTGTGTGTGTGTGTGTGTGTGTGTGTGTGTGTGTGTGTGTGTGTGTGTGTGTGTGTGTGTGTGTGTGTGTGTGTGTGTGTGTGTGTGTGTGTTGGAAGCGAACTTCAGCGTCGTTGCTGGCGAATCAGCTGCTGTCCTGATAAACACTGTGACATATTTTTTCATGATGCCGTTCAGGCTGATTCTGAGAGTTTATAAATGACGGCGTAACGTGCGATGCCGTTGAGAATGATTCTGAGAGTTTATAAATGACGGCGTAACGTGCGATGACGTTGAGGATGATTCTGAGAGTTTATAAATGACGGCGTAACGTGCGATGCCGTTGAGGATGATTCTGAGAGTTTATAAATGACGGCGTAACGTGCGATGCTGTTCAGGCTGATTCTGAGAGCTTATAAATGACGGCGTAACGTGCGATGCCGTTGAGAATGATTCTGAGAGCTTATAGATGACGGCGTAACGTGCGATGCCGTTCAGGCTGATTCTGAGAGCTTATAAATGACGGCGTAACGTGCGATGCCGTTGAGAATGATTCTGAGAGCTTATAAATGACGGCGTAACGTGCGATGCCGTTCAGTCTAACTCTGAAGGCTTAGTGATGAAGACCTGATGAAGTTTGGTGCGAGTATGACAGAGGTTTTCCTCAGACCATATACCTTTTCATCTGAGGTCTGACACTGAAGTCTGATCCTGAGGATGTCCTAAAATGTACACCGTACAGGTGGGCTTCACACAAACTTTCAGGCTTGAATATGGAGGAGAAATGATAGTGAAGGTGGTAAAAAGAGTGTCTTGGCTGTTTTGAACATCCATCATGATTCACACTCTGATTTTTGCTGTTTAAAAACCACATGTAGCATTTTATTGAAAATCAATAAAGTGGTTTAGATAACCTCACATAACAAATTATTTTTAACATGCCAGATTCCCCCATGGTCCCATCTAAACTTTTTTAGATGCTTTATTTAATGTCACATCTAGTCAAAAATGACCAACAACAATTAAAGGGATAGTTCACCCAAAATTCAAATTTCACTCATCTACTCATCCTCATGTCGACTAAGGACTGGGAGAAGTTTCAGAGTCCTCCGTGCCTTCTCTGAGTTACAGCGGGGCTCCGTGCAGCACTGCATGTCAATATGACGGTTGCGAATGGGCCTCACTTTTCTTCGTCCAAAAAGACACACCAAAAAAACATCTAAATACCTCCATAGTGCTCGTCTGTAATGTCCCTCTTGTATTGAAGTCCCAACATGAGAAATTGTTCCGAAAGGTTGTTTGTAACGGAAGCTCCCAGTGTTGCTCTGCCGGAATCTCGCATGATTTGCGGAGCCGTGAACTGGGTGTCAATGCAAATCGCGCGAGATTACACAGGCAAAGCAGTGAACTGAGACACTGGGAGCTTCCGCTACAAACAAGCTTAAAATATAGACTTATTTAATTTTTTCCAGAACAATTTTTTATGTTGGGGCTTCAATACAAGAGGGACATTACAGACGAGCAGTATGGAGGTATTTGGATGTTTTTTTGGTGTGTTTTTTTGGACGAAGAAAAGTGAGGTCCATTCGCAAGCGTCATATGGACATGCAGTGCTGCACGGAGCGCCGCTGTAACTCAGAGAAGCCACGGAGGACTCTGAAACTTCTCCCAACCCTTAGTCCACATGAGGGTGAGTAGATAATGAGTGAAATTTGAATTTTGGGTGAACTATACCTTTAACTCAAATCAGTCCTTCACCAATTTATTTAGCACATAGATGGCCAGAGTAGGCTACTTTAAGTGTTCAAGAGTGAAATCAGATCAAATGTTTGAAATAACAAGTTATCAGAAGAAATTCCAGGAGCGGGTCTAACTGTGATGGAGTTATTGGTGACTAGATGAAGCTGATTGTCTTTGTTTGAACCTTTCATTGAGCCTCTCATTCTCAAAGCACATGAGCTAAGGCATTTGATAGATTCATTCAGAGCAAGCAGTGCTGATAGAGATTGCCTGTGAGAGACAATATCTGACTGATTAACTTATTGTCCTGCTGGCAGAATTATTCAGACAGTTGAGATTTCTATGGAAATTACCTGAAGCAGATGAAGACATTAAAATATGAACTGATGCAATAATTCCTGTGTGTGTGTGCCGGTCAATACGTCTCAAAATTCATGCGCAACTATCAGCTGAACGTGTCACGCGTAGCAACTTATTCACGCATAACAAAATTTAACAAAAGTTAATCATGCATGCACAAATTGCACACACACATTGCTGCGTGTCTGCTTATTTGGATATCACTGGAACCCCATAGTGTGTGTGAGAGAGAGATTTCAGTATATGGTCACTCTTACATTCATTTAACATACTGATACAGTGAAATGCATGCATCCTTTTTTGTTATCATTATTAATGTATTTTAGCTGTTTGTATAATAGAGGATAGATCTGTTTCTCCTGGGCAAGTAAAGTGCCCTGAGTAACACAAATACAACTGAACTATTCAAATCCCACATCTGCTCTAAGGCCATGACCTTTGAGGAAGGGGGTGGAGGTACATGTGGAGCTATTAATCAACTACTGTTGGGAATCGCTGCTCTATATGCAGCATATATTAAAGTGACAATTGGCTTGTCATGGTTTTGTATAATTGTTTAATTGTTAATGCATAATCAACCCAGAGAACACATTTTAATGCTTGTACTTTATTCACAGAGGAATTATACCTTGTTAGTGATATAGGTCTGTGTTTGTTTTCTTTTCTTTGTTTTCCCCAAATATTTTTAGTGTCAAATTTCTTATCAATTGAAGTAACAGACAATATACACACGCACATATATAATAATAATTGTAAAAAAAAATTAACGCACACAAACCCTAACGTATAAAAACAGAGTACACACAAAGAGACTTAATATAATGTCAGAGTTGAATGTCCACTTGAATGCACCATTTATGTAAAAATATATACTAAGGGGTTAACTACAGTTTCAAGTACTCCAGGATAGGACTCCATACACCACAACATTTCTGTAATCTCTTATCTCAGTTTTTGAATGTGGGTGATTCCTACCAGCTCCCTCAGCCAGGCTTCGAACTCTCGATTTCCACACTCTCAAAATGCATCTCTTTGCTATGACCATACCATAGACCACTACCATACTAACATTCCAACCCATGTTGTCCAAAGTGATAAGTCTGTGTTTTCTAATTGCTGCAATGCATTTCTATTTATCATTTCCAGTGACTCTAAGCTCTGTTGTTAGGTGATGTACTTCTTTTTTTTTTTTTACATTTCCTGAATGCTTCCCAATGAAAAGTTCAAATCAAATAAATGTATTCATAAAAGAAAACTCATTCAGGAACATTTATACTACAAGATGAAGAATGAGTAAGATTGCTGATTTGAAGGAACCTCAATCTGTTGAAATGAATGAGTGCAATTAGTCATACCTGATGAGCCCCACCCCCGCTGACTCTGTTCATTCACACACAAGTGCTACCTCACTACATGTTTACCATGTTAGGCCATTTACCTTTCCTTGCATCATAATGAGTTAAAGCAGAAGTAAGCGATCCGGTTGTTTTGGCTAATGCTGCGTTCCAGTTAGGCTTTTGAAACCGTAAATTACAGCTTCAAGTCACGACTTACGGCTTTGTAGCGTTCCAGGCAACCCACTCGTGTTTTTCTGACCTGTTTTACCTGTGAAAGTCACTATAACGGCCACTCGTAGCTTCCGACCCTAACCCCCCCGCCCGCGACCCAACGTCACCACATTCAGGCGCATCCCTTGGCTGCACCAGACTGGCTCTGGCTGCACACACAGCCCTTCATGCCGTTCTCTCTCCTCATTGGATAAAACTTGTAGGATACGAGAAAAGTTTTCTCCTCGGCTCAGAGCAGAGCAGAGTGACTGACAGACCCGTGTTTCGGTCCAAACACTCTATGTAAGTGATTGCTGTCGGAAGATATAACTATTTAAGACTTATATTAACACAATAATATCACTTACTTCTGCTTTAATGAAGAACTAGCAAAGACTTAACTTCCAGGGTCACTTGGACTGTGAAGTCAATCAAATCTAGTTTGTGGTTTAAAGCAGAACTATGCAGGATTTGGGCTGTAATTATTGTGGCTCAGAGTCACTGTAATGGTAGAGTGACCTGTTACGAGGTGAATGGGGTCTAGGCCAATGCGCTCACCCCCCCCACTGGCTGAAAACCGCACTTGCAAGATCAGTCTGCCGTCTCGGTGTCACAAATCTCGTCAATGGATAGAACTATCGCGAGAAACTGCCTTACGGCAGTACGAGATAGGAACGCAGATGACGTCATGCATGTCACGAATCGTGATTGGTTTGAGTTCGGAAAGTCGGAGGAAACCATGGAAACATGAAATGTTTAGAAGTTCGGCTTGTGGCTAACACGGAGCTAATGCTAACACGGACACACACACACCATGGATCGTTTATAAGATAATGTAATACATCATGACACACACACACACCTTAGCGTTTTGGAACCTTTATTCCTGTGTGTGTCTTTGTGCCTGTGTGTGGCCGTGTTAGCATTAGCTCCGTATTAGCGTTAGCTCGGTGTTAGCGTTAGCTCGGTGTTAGCAAGGCTTAGCAAACACCGCTCTCTACCTTCAGCAGTAAACACAAGCACGTGTAGGGGTGGGGGGTGGAGGAGGTGGCGGCGGCGAGTTTTTTTTTTTACGACAGTGACATGTGCCTACCAGAACTGTGGGGGAGCTCCGGAGAGGGAAAAAAAGAGAAACCAACGAAGGAGCGCGCTATTTCCGGCCGACTTGCATAGTTCTGCTTTAAGGTGGGAATGAAGACAATGAGAATTTATAGAATTACATTTTGATTTTGTTTAATACAGTCCTTCCTTGAAAGACAGCAAGTAAGTATATTAGGGTAAGAACATATTAAGGGCCTTGTAAATAAATAAAATACAGTGTTCGTGCCGCCTTACCACAGGAGAGGGACACCTATTGATGAGCACTGATTACAACCAGTAATCCATCTTAAAGGGACATTTTAACATTTTGGCAAATTTGCCTATTGCCGTAATCCCTATAGTTTTAGGAGTAGGTTCATTACTACATGTGTAATTAGCATAATTATGATGATAATATTATATCATACCATATAATTCATTAAAAAATACCACATGATATAGATTTTGCAGTAAGGTCATCTCGATATTTGAAAGATATGAGATAAGGACGTCTTTGTAGTAAAGAGAGAGAATGGAATATTTCATTGATGTTTGATTTTTCTGACCTGAGGGCTGTACTTCAGGACTGCTATGTATTGTTCACAATAATATAAAACTTGTTAAATAACAAATATGGTAGATTGCTAACATACTTACTAATTACTTAAATAATTACCTTCCGCTCTTTCTCATTGCAGATGTTTATGTGTTTCCAAGTTTCCTAAAAGCAATTCAGTGGTGGGGATCACCAGTTTGTCTGGCGAGAAACCAATGCTTTTCTTCTCATTTTTAACCAAGCTTTTGACCTATATTGAATTATATTTTTTTTAAGGGCGCAAACTTATGAGCTAGTGGGTTAGGAGACTCCAGAGCCAACTCAACATCAGTGATTCTAGTAGCATCATGAATATCACTCACCCAAAGGTCTGCTCATCAAAATGTTTAAAATTCTGTCTAATCACTACACATGGACACATTTTTATCTATACTGCTACTTCTGTTACCAGTTACAGATGGAAATTAGCCCTAGTGGCTAAATCTGGTACAACCATCTCTTCATTGTTCTACAATTGATTAATGGTATTGTACACTGTCCTGTAATAATAAAAATAAACTAAACTAAACTAATTGGACAATCATCACTAAAACCAACCTCAAATACTCTGAGTTGGTCTTTTCTCCCTCTCTGGGTAAAAAGGGGTCTTTTAAGTTCGATCTGTCGGGCTCAGCAAATATCTGTGAAAGAATATTAATGTCACAGGCTTCTTTTAAATGATGAGAAGCAGAGTGCGGGCAAAGTTAAAATCACCTATGATCATGTGTGGCCTTCTGAGATTTTATAAAGATAAGATTAGCCATCTCATCAGTTGGAAACAGAGGAGGGGTAGGAGCACTAGGAGGTCTGAACAAGCCAATCACAATAGCACACACCCTAAGGTCCAAAATGTCTAAATACCTTGCTATTGTAAATGCATTAAGTGGTTGTAAAGCAATTTATTCTTAATGAGTTTTCTAAAATATTAAATTGCAAGGGAAATGTTGCTGATGACTTACAAAAAATTCATTGTTCAGTTTACATCCTATTATAATTATGTTGTATTTACTTGTATTGTTCAGTAAGTTAACCTGAACCATTAATTATTGGGGGTCATGGTGTCTTCATACCCTTACAGCTCAGAGAACCTATCCTTCACATTTTTTATAAGCTTAAAACTTAATGGCTTTCACTAATTCAATCTGCATTGTTGATAATTTGCAGCTGTAAATCGTGGTTAAATACAATATATTTCAAATGCT
>NW_028221237.1:0-14129 GCF_045865225.1 Trachurus japonicus | reverse complement strand
CACACACACACACACACACACATTCTTGTACTTGCTGCATAGTGAGGACCGAGTGAATTTCCTGCAAAGTGAGGACCGGCATTTCTAGACCTCATGTCAACACAGGAAACATATGTCTGAACACTAGGGGGAACCAACAAACTATACATTCGTTCAGATTGTGTGAAAAACAAAGTTTCAGGAAAAAAGTTTTTAACCATCAGAGTGAGGACCGATTTGAACTTTTCACCTTGCGCTCTGATTGGCTGCTGTTGATGGGCCATTAATTAGCAGAGGCCCCAGCTTCTGCTTCTCCAGCAGCTCTCAACAACTCTGTTACTGCTCTGCCTTTCTGATGAAGGCTGACCCTAACACCTGAACATATTTTCACAGTTCCAACAAGTGCATTCTCAAAAAACCCTCATATACATTTTGTGTACATATTCATAAATATGAATAAAAATATAATGAGTGTATTTTTTTTATATTTTTTTTCCCACATTCAGTCTTGATCATAAAATAATCTCCATCATCATAAACAGGATTTTAACCCTTCAAATGACAGATGGAAATTCCCTAAAATCAAAGGTGACAAGATGTGTGCATATTGCTCTCTCAGGATAACAAAACTTTTCTTCTTAAAATAAGATTTATCTTGTTATCATGAGGAAACAGAACACACTTGGCCAGCGATGGCCGGCGATGGCCGCAATGACGGCGGGGTAGCTATCCATGGCTACTTAACCAAAAGTCTTTGAACTATCAAACAAACAAGTGAACTATGGACTATGGAAGCTTGAATGGCCAAAATATGAAGTTATGACGTGAACCATATGTTGCGGTGTGTAAAAAAAAAAAAAAAAAGGCAGTTGATTCGGTGGAAACCCTGCTTACAAAACTGGCAATCAAAGATGATGTGGAAATTATGATTTAATAAATATGAAAAATAACATGAATTAACTCTGTAGCTACAGACTTTCCAGATCTCAGTCTGTTATTATCTCTTGGAGACTGTGGACCCACTTGTAGTGCTCCACCACCATAACACGAGCTACATGATATGATAAACCTCTGTTAAAGTTAATTCCGGTATCTGTAACTTTCTCTGATGTTCTTTTGTGACATACTGTTTGAGTTCACTATTCTGTCTGTCTGATATACTTTCAGCAAAAGTCTCAAATGGAGATTCCCAGAGTAAATAAAATTTTGTGTTATTGAGGAGAAAATCTTGAGGGGATAGTTATCTGTCCTGTACAGTTCCATATACTGTAAAGATGATCTGTATATTGATTTTCCTCCTCCTTGCACTCTTAGCATATAACTCTTAGAATCTAAGAAAATTAGACCTCAGCCATCTCTCTAGCTGAACCGTTCTTCAGGAGCTGTATTAGGATGGGTAAATTTGAATCAGATGGAGGAAGAAAATGCATCAATACTTTACATTTCCTGAAAATTTCCAAATCAAAATTTCATAGTCCTTTGAATTAATATGAGCCTCCATCATTGTTTTTATATAATGAAATTGCAGTCTTTTAAATTTCTCCATCTGTCTCTTTAACAGGTGAGAGGCAGCCAGTGTCACTCAGCCGGTGAACTCTTCACCTTGCACAGAGTGCTCTGGCTGCTGAGTTGATGGGTCGTTAATTAGCAGAGCCCCAGTCCTGCTTCTGCTTCTCCAGCACCTCACTAAAACCCTGTTAACCCTTTCAGTATTTTGCCTTACTGAAGACGTTTGACCATAAAACACAAACATATTTTCACACAATTCCTTTAACTGGATAAAGTCTAAATTAAAAAAAAAGTGCATCACTTTTTATGCCTTTAGATATATTTTCTTTTTCACATTAAGGGCTCTAATTTCGTAGCTCTCTCCCAGTCTCTGTCGTGTTTAGGCACACTTTGCAATTTTCGTCCACCACGCACCCTACTGCAAATCCTCCTCTTTCCCACCTCCGTCCCTCCAACCAGCGCAAGTGGGAAATAGAGAAGGCGTGGAGGGTTTAGAACAGCTGATTCAAATCTACACCAAATAATTCACTAACGCTTTAAGCTAGGAGGCAGACATTTGAGTTTGTGTATCAGGAAGTGAGGCCCATCAACTGTGTGGA
Organism: Trachurus japonicus; assembly: GCF_045865225.1. Lineage (NCBI taxonomy): Eukaryota > Metazoa > Chordata > Actinopteri > Carangiformes > Carangidae > Trachurus > Trachurus japonicus. The sequence goes on along the minus strand of NW_028221237.1, from coordinate 12,042 downwards.
GTTCCGTGCGACCCTCAGACGTGTCAAAGGTCACCGTGTGTTTGTCGTTCTTGTTCCTCTCAAGGACACACAACAACACTGTCCCTTCGGACTCCTTGGTTTGTGTTTCAAGACGAGTCAAGTGCAGCAGACCCCTGGCACCTATTATGTGGGCCAATCCCCACCATGGCGACTGTCGTCTGTCTTTTTTTTTTAAGTAGCCTATATACAGTATTTTTGGCTTTTCATACCTTTATTTGATAGGACAGTTCAGAGTGTGAAAGGAAATGGGAGGCAGAGAGAGGGGGGAATGACATACAGGAAAGGGCCGTAATGTTCACTGTTGACTTTAAATCATGTTGTTTGTGCTGTGAAAACTAATGAAAGCTCAAGTCCCATTGTCATGGGCATGATGTGCATGTAAAAAAATGTGTAAAAATGCTCTGCTATGACTATTTTTTGATAAAAAAAGTTGTTTAAAATAAATCTCCAAAGACACTAACAACACGTCCATATTTCTCCCTCATTGAAAAATTCACATCTTATTAATATGCATGATTTGCTTGGTCAGGGTTGCTAGGTAACGGCGGTGCGCGCAGTGTTGCCAACTGGCGACTTTCCAAACCCTCTTGGCGACTTCTTTTGTAAAAAGCGACTAGCGACAAATCTAGTGACTTTTTCCAGAGATATTACAAATGTTTCAGGACCTGAAATCACGTTATTACAGCTGTATTCAACGAGCAGCGGCGCTGCCGCGAGCACTCATTGGCTGCCCCCCCCCCCCCGCGTCAATGCGTCAGGGGCAAGGAAGACAGACAGGTGATTTGAAAACACGAAGCTCACGTCAGGTTTCAAGTGCAAGCTTGTGTTTCCTCTGGGGAGTCTTTGTATTAAAATGCAAATTTGAATGTAAACCGAAAAGTGAATGAAGTTTAAAGACAGAGAAAGAAAATGGATCACAGGATTCGAACCCAAGTCTACAGATTATAAGTCAGCGACATTACCACATTGCCACCGCTGCCACACATAATTTTGTGGTGCATCCAGCTGTTATGTAGGAGTGAAGTGCCGCTATCGCGGTGAATTACTACAACAAACAGCGGCATGAGCTCCTGAGCCGCCGCTGCTGTGAATTATAAAGTTCTTTAGGTGCTCGCATCCAGAGGCCACGCCCACAGTCTCTGAGCTACTGGTAACAGGCTGGTATCACCGTCCTTAACCGCTCCTCACCGAGCACAGAGCAACGTCGCCGTCATCGCTGTTTAACGTACGTTACTCCAGCTTTACACCCTGTGGGTAATTTATATAATGAGATGGGGGGGAAATCAACGGGATTGGTTGCTATAGTTTCGTGACGCACGAAAACGGACTCCAATTTGAAAAATTGAATTCAGTTTTTTCAGACTCTGGTACTAAAACTGCATTTTCAAGTCTAAAATGCTCAGTTATTGCGTGGATTAGCAATTTTGCTCCTGAAATGCCTTGTAGCAGAGCCCATACACTAAATTGACATGTTAATTATTTTAAAAAGACGATTTTTGGTTTAGGGAATCTTTAAGTATTTATATTGTATTAATAAATAAAGAATATAGTACTCAACTAGGTAATGATTGAAAAAGATAAAATATCAAATTTTCCTTGCCACATATTTATGGCCATGTCATGTCTTTGTATCAGCCAAAACTATTAAAATGAATAATCATTATAAAACCGTGAATTATCAACATTTTCCTGAAGTCAGACCACTTCACATATTAAAACAGATATCAGCGATCCGGTGGTTTTGTCTAATGCTGCGTTCCAGGCTTTTGAAACCGTAAGTTACAGCTTTGTTACGACTTTGTAGCGTTCCAACCCGTAGCTCGTGTTTTTACCGTCCTGTTGCCTGTGAAAGTCACTATAACGGCCACTCGTAACTTCCGACCCGTGAACTCGTACCAGATCGAACTGGTATGACTTCACAGGAAGGAAAAACACAAGTTACGAGTTTCCTTGAACGCACCATGAGTTAGCAGCCCCCGCCCTCGTCAGGCATCTATTGGTCCTCGTCCCTACGTCACCACATTCATGCGCATCCCTTGGCTGCACACACAGCCCTTCATGCCGTTCTCTCTCCTCATTGGATAACACTTGTATCCTACAAGGAAAGTTTTCTCCTGGTTTACAGCAGAGCAGAGTGACGGAGAGACCAAACACTCTATGGAAGTGATGCTGACAGAAAATAGGACTATTTAGGACTTATATTAACAAAAACATTCACCTGATATCTGCTTTAAAGGCGACTGGAAGATAGGCCTAACTATAATGAGCCATTAACTGCCCTCTTTAAAAAAAAAAGTCATTAGTTTCCGCATGCAGCAGGTAGAGTCATGGATGACATTGAGGATGGCTTCTGGTCCACAGCCTCTGATGTAGAGGGGAAACTGTAGGGTAACAAACAGTGGTCCTCTCATTGTTGCTCATCTGTTGTGATGGCACGCCATACATTGTAAAAGTAAGGAATGCCTCACCACCACTGTGCTTTATTTATGATAATGAAAAAAAAAGACATTTTAATTGTTTTTTCCCCCAGATGTAGACCACATAGACCAGTAGTGCTCATGCAAGAAGATGATTTGTCCAAAAAGACAGTATTTAATCTAGTACCTAGTTACTAGTTGCCTCTGTATGGTGATTTTGGATATGGACCTGGTCCAACGTGGTCTACGTGTCAAACAGAAAACTGTTCTTACTGAACTATAAAACTAGAAAAAAGCTTTCACTATTTCGGACATGAATGGTCTAGACGTGGAAAAAGAAAAACAGCAAAATGTCTCTTTATTGCATTTTCATAAATAGAATAAAGGTTTTATATAACTAAAAATTGGTAGGTCTCCAGCTTCTGTCATGATCTAGTAATGTAACTAATGATCTGTCTTGTCTAAGTAGAGTAGTTTTGGATCTGGACCATGTAAAATGAAGTCTAAACGACAATAAAAGTTTCACAAATATGACAGTGGGTTTTGGACAGCACTTAGCCTTAATTTGCTTATTATTATTATTATTATTATTATTATTAATAATAATAATAATAATAATAACATTTTAAATGTTAATCCTTTAAATTTAAACAAATCACATGGAAAAATATTGTCATAGCACAAATTCAATAATTATCCATTGAATTAATTAAAACAATTTTCAAAAAATCATAAATGGCCATGCAAAACAAAACAAACATGATTTCTAGTAATGTCTTAGTACAGCAGCAGGAGATTAGTCCTATATGCCTAAGCGTTTGGTGAATATTTGGGTGCAGTACCAAATTTCACCAGTAGGCGGAGCAGAGAGCAAAAAGTGTGTGAAATTCTGGCGAAAAATTCTTAACTTACTATCAAACTGAGGACCCTCTGTGAAAAACAGAGGGGAGCTTATTTATAGCATTTAGAGCTAATTTAAAGCTTGACAAAGTGAGGACCGGCCAAAATGTCCTCACATCCCAAAAGTGTCCTCACAGTGTTGGTTAAAAACTCTCGCCGGTCCTCACAATGTAGTATGTACAAGAACACACACACACACACACACGTAAAGGTTGCTGTCACCTGAAGCTACAGCGAACTGCCCCTGACTAATCTGTCTGACCAGTGACAGAGCCTGCCTTATCATTAAGTGATGTGACGCCTGTAGTCCAGTGCCATAACATAACATAAACACACACACACACACACACACACACACACACTCAGGCACAGAGTCAGACAGCCCTTGGAGCTGTGGTCGTTGCTGTGTACATGCATGATTCACCATATTAGTGATATTCTGATACCCTGCTGCTTTCACAAGATTACCAGCGTATCCAAGTCTGGCTGTGGGCAGTGTGTGTGTGTGTGTGTGTGTGTGTGTGTGTGTGTGTTTGAGGGTGTGGAGTATGTCCTCTGGCAAATAGCATGGTCTACCACAGATGTAGTCCTATAACAAGTCTCTGTGAGTCAGGCTGACACTGTCTCACCACAGCTTTGCTGACACAAGCTGCTGATTCACATTTGTGTGCGTCTCAACTCCAGATTTACTTCCGAGGTTTTCCCAGAACTTTTAACCACATCCCACTGCCTTTTTTTTTTTTCTTCCAGCAGTTACCTAATGAACTCATTAAGAAACTTTAGCGACCCTTCAATACAAAACAACAGGCAGAGCAGATGGAAGCCAGCCTGGTAGTGATAAGGACATCGGTACAACTTGGTATGTGGATCTCACTGGTTCGCTTGTGAATGCACCGCAATCCAATCGGCCCTGGTTGTGTCATGGCTGAACTCGAACTGCCGACTTATTCGACAGACAAAAATCTACAGAGACATCAGCCAGAGAGGGAGCGATCTGAAGCACAGTCGATACCAGAGCAGATACCTCGGGTACACACCGGCTGTCACATTTTCCGCCAATTTACGAAAGCCAACACGCACAGGCAGACAGACGACATTGTCCCATTTCTCTTGTAATGACTGCACAGCGGTTTCAACAACTGAATAAAATGTGTTTCTGCGGAGCGATCCGCGATTGATGTTTTCCAACAGTCAGGTGTGCACGAGGTGTATGAAAGAATGGTTGGTGCTTAATGTTGGATAAAAAAAAGTGGAAATGTGCATTTACATGAGCTGGTGTACTTTTGCATTGTAGATGAAAGGGATTTGCTGTGAGGCGATGATGACCCTCCACACGCAGGAGGGGACTTTATCTGGCTCTGATATGATGCTGCCTTTTGAGTCCATTACCCTCTCAATGAATCTGTGAAGAGCTCTGCTGTGTTTGTTTGCAGATCTTTTCTCAAAAAAGAAATGACATACCTGTGACAGTTTATTAGTGCATTATTTCTTGTAGCTTAAGCCTTAGAGGATAATCATTTTTGTTTGTTTGTTTGTAACCAGGAATATAAATCACTTCCCTTTGCAAAGTTGTATGAAGCTCATCACACTACAGGTGTTATGCTTGCTGCGGATGGCCTCATCAAATATTACTTTAAATCATATTGAGCAACAAGGAAATGAGGATTAAACATTGCATTTAGAGCATTTGTCAAATGGGCATGAGCCCAGACAATAACACATGGCTGGCAATGAGGTACAAATGGCAGACTGTCATGGTTCAGGAGGGACTGGACCCAAATTCAGATGCAAAAGAACACATGGTGATGGGTATCAAAAGGTAATTTATTGAAAGTAGGGGCAAATGGGGGGGGGGTATCTGCACAAAAACCAAAATGTCAAAGAAAAAGGTCAATGGGCCTAAGCACAGATGGAACACAAGTGGTCTACACAAAATTCACAAATGGTCTACCAAAGTTCTATGATAAGATTCAAAGGAAAACAGAACAACTGAATATAAAGCAAAACCAAGAACTCACAGGGACCAGGAAGTAACCTTAACCCAGAAAGCTGAGGAGAACCACATGAGATGGAAGACAATGAGACATATAAGTGCAACACAAAGGAGGGCTGGAAGAAGACAAGGGATTTTTCAATATAAAACAGGAACTCAAACTAAACCAAGGAATACAAGGAGGACATAAGGAATGGAATGAAATGATCTCTGCACCAACAGCATTAGAACTTTGATGTCACGTGAGGTGGAGCCATAGATATACGTAGATGCCGCCTCTGACGCTGCTGCCCATTGGAACGGATCGTCGCCGCCGCCGCCATCTTGAGGGGGAGGTGAATGGGTTTTGTTATGTTTTGTTTTACCTCGTACTGCCGTTCGTGACATGCATGACGTCATCTATGGTTTTTACCATTGGAACTCCCCCTCAAGATGGCGGCCGCGACGACATTCCTGACAAGCCCGAATGCGGCATCTACGTGTATATATCTATGAGGTGGAGCTCAGGCGGTGCCATATCGTGATAGCTCTGTGGAGAAATGGCACTGTGCTAATGCTAATGCTAATGCTACATTACGTTTCCGGTGCAGGCGTGATGTTTGTCGGGTTTGTCTGCAGGTGAGTTAGTGTGAAATGATTCAGATGTGTTTCCAGTCCGCTGTCAACACTGGAGCTGCTGCTCATTAAATACGGTTAGCGTTAGCTTAGCTTTAGTCGCTCCCTATAGGCGTACCTGGAAACCAGTACAATTGAAGGTTGGAGTGAGAGCGCGCGACTGTGAGTGCGACACTTACTGGCCGGGAGGAATTAAACTTGTAGCTAACCTCTTTAAATTAATACAAATAACTTAGACCATTGAATGAGAGGGTGTCCAAACTTTTGACTGCTAGTGTAGTTCTATGGATACAACACAAAAACTCACCAGATGAGTGAAAACAGCCACAATCAAAACCCTAACAAACAATTAGAATGAAGCAGAGATCTCAGCCTTAGAGCAGCCCCTGAGCCGCGGTGCAGGTGCAGCTCTGTGGTTATGTGATGTGGCAGAGCTGAGCTGAGCTTCTCTCCAGGAGTGTCAGCAGCAGTCGTTTGCTAAGCACTGGCATGCCCCGCAGACTAGAGAGAAGTTTAAGACTGAGTCAAATCAATATTGGGCCTGTGTCACTGATTCAGCTATTAGCAGACAAGTTCCCACCAAGACTTCACCCCCGGCCTCCTTTTTTTTTTTTTCCACCCCTCACCACCTCAACAAGCAGCCTGTATCAATAGCTGTCGGCTCCGGCTTGTAACGTTCCCCAAACATTCCTTTGATCTGGGTGGAAAGCGGAATGCTAATCGGGACGACAAAAGAGAAGGGATTCCCGGCGCGAACCGCTACTAACTTTGATGAGACTTCCGCGGCTGCCTCGGAGTGTAGAGTTCAGCAGCAGCAGGAGGAGGAGGAGAAACCGGCGGATGCGTGTTAGCCGGTGAAACCAAAACCAAACCCTGAGTGTGTGCTGGTTTACTGCTCTCCTGCTTGCCCTGGTTTTGCCCAGATGGCACTCTGTTTGTCTCGCCGGTGTCACCCGGCATACGGACGCAATGCGGGGATTATTACAACACAGCTGTCTAATTAACAACGCACACCCGTGTTCACTAGTACCCCCCTCTGTGACTTTGAACCCTTTTTTTGGTACATCTGCTTTTTAAAACCCCCGTGTCATGTACAGTAGCGTCTTATCCTCTAATGTCTCCTCAGTTTGAAGGCTTAGCCTGCTTTTTTTTTTTTTTCAACATGCACTTACATTTGACTACTAATGAAACAAACTTCATCCTCCAATGAAATTGTTCCCCTCTTATCAATCTGCCCTCCTTTCTGTTTTCCCTACCTCCTCCTCCCCATCCCTTGATCCCTCCTCCTTATCTCACCACATTTATTCCAATTCCCCTCTAATCCTCTATTTCCTACCAATTTCCTTCCTTCCGTGCCAGCTTTTCGGCAGATCCTCCTTCCTTTGCTATCTATCATCTTTCCTTCCTGTGAGTCCTGCCTTCATGTCTTATTCACCTCCTAGTCTGTAAAGTGTCTAGTCGAGTCAAGTGTCAGTATGCTACACAGTGTCTGCTGGATTACCATACGCCCCTCCGTCATGCATTCTGATGATCATCCTATCATCCTTTTATCATGAGCATGCCCACTCTATGCAGCCGTTTGATGAATGTGCACCCTTGTTTTTAATTCTTCATGATGTTTTTTTTTGAGAGGAACACATAATGCTTTCATGAAGAACCTCTCCGCACACCATGATCCCCATTTGCACAATTTATTGTGTCTTCCACCTAATCAGTACAATCCCTTTCCCCTCCTTTGTTCAGATGTGCCTGTTTGAGGTATAGCTCTACACCTTTTCATCTTTAGACATGTTTGCACACTGCGTCATCAAGCTCGTCTTTCATTCCCTTAAATATTCTCTTAGTTTCCAGGCCAGCCACTACTCCCTTCAGTCTTCCCATTTTCCCTGCTCATCCTCTAATCATCCTTTCCCCACCAGTCCCCAGCTTTCTTGGCCCCCAGTGTGTGTGTGTGTGTGTGTCTGTATTTACATCTCTGGCATTATGCCAGTTCCCTGGAGTTGCGTCTTGGCTGTGAGGGTCTCTGCGGTCAGCCGATCAAACATCCCACAGGTCAAGAGTGAGGAATGATATTGGTGTAACACACGATCATCATGCTGGGCCATGTCCCCCCGGGCCACTACTGCTCTCATTTAGCAAGTGCGTGTCTGTGTGTGCGCGTGTGTGTGTGTGGATGCCAAATAGAAAATGCATGCTGATTTGATTGTGCCTCTACACCTTTGATGTTAACCACGATAACAAGTGTCAATTACAGGGACTCCTGTTTGGACAAAAGTAGCATGTCAGACGCATTTAAAGTGACGTCAGATTACGACAAGCGGACGGATAATGACATGTCTTTCCTCCTCTGCAGTATTTTTTTTTCCTATTGAGCCTGCTTCCATCAGTGCTAATACAGCAGTCTAATTGTTCCCTGCAAGCTCTGGGTCCTCTCTGCGCTCCAATCCAAAACAATGAGTGGCAGAGTTAAGGGCTAAAAGCAATTTCTAATTGAAGAAGCTGATGTGTTATGTAAGAGGGGACAGTTGGGTAATTGGGATAACATTAGTCGTCAACTCATCTTCAGTGTGTCACGATTTATCATGGAGCCAGCAGGGCCCAAGTCCAGAAAGCAAACCACTTGGCAAGCGCCATTAGACCATATTAAGGAAGATTAAGGCCACCGTTTCAATGCTTGTAACTGAGGGGATGCTCACATTCCCTGGTATTCATTTCTGATGACCGATTTTTTTATTCTGTTTTTTGTGTTGGCAAGAGGGATTAGCCAAATGTTTCTGCTTGGTTTCACTCCTTCCTTCAATCCTGCCATCTCTTATCTTCCCACCCACCCCTCCCTTTTTAAAGCCGAGCCACGATTGGTCACTCCCCCCCCCTTCACAGATGCTACCCAGAGATAGCTGCCCATCCAGGGAACAAGTTGGCTGGTTACACTGTAAATGCAAATAATGACCTGACTAAAGATAAAATAGTGCATTTAACTCAATTCATACAGGTTCTTTAAGTTTACTTTATAACACCGAGTTTTCTGTACTTTTTACCTGCATACTTGTTTATTAAGTTTTACGTACTTGGTTTTTCTGAGTTCGTAGCACAGTTTGTGGTATGAGACTCAAGTAAACAGAGCTGTGTGCTCCAGTGCGCATGCCCACGCAAGCCGATAGAGGCCATGCACAGTACAGCTGGTGCTTTCACGGAAGGATGGATCTAACGTTTACTTCGGTAAGTGTAAAGCTTTTGTTTATAATCTAGTCAATATAATTTAATTTTTGGAATGAGAATTGTTTGAATAAACCAGCTAACAGCCTCCACTCTTCCGAGACCGGTGGCATGTTAGCATTCTTTTTACAGTCTATGGTTAGCATCTATGGTTAGCATGTGTGTCTGCGCGCGTGTTAACAGAGCAGACGTTAGAAAGTTCAAGAGCGAGTCCGAAAAAAAGTGTTGTGACTAAACGGCGTGGTGCGAGCCCCCATGTAGTGTAACATGTCCCCTCTGCTCCTGCACCAGCCCTGTTGTCTGTTAGCTGCTATTTTAGCTGCTAATTTAGCTGTTTTTAAATTAACCAGTTAGCTTAACGGCCGTGGAGGGGGTAGCTCCGGCTCCGCAGTGGGCAGATCATGGCTGTTGCCGGGGCAACGTGGAGCCTCGACGTGCCGCAGCGAGCACGGAAGCCGTGGCTGAATACTTTTCTAAAATATCATGATATCATGGGCGCCACACTCGCGTTGCTGCCTTCCTGTTTGCTCTGGGTGCAAATCCAATGCTAATCAGATATTCCATAGTAACATGACCAGCTAAATAGGAGAGAAAGTTTGGTTTCAGCTGTTATTCAACTATCAAAGGATGATCATGATGATATGAATAATTACAGTATTTTGATCAATGCTGATACCTGGCACTGACTAGTGACTTTACCCTGTTTGTTTTATTTCATGCAGGTGGTACAAGACCCTGGTAAACAAAGCCAACAAATCAACACAGAAGAAAAGAGACAAGGTGGGTACTACTTTCATTTAGAAATTCAAAAATGCTGTCTGTTTTATGGCACTAGTTTGAAAAACATTATTGAAACAATATTAATCAGTTCATCAATAAATCTTTCTTGGATAAGACACAACACATGACTGTTCAAATTGTACTTATTTAATATTTTTTTCACATTTATTTTTTTCTCCATAGCCTATCTTAGGTGGTGTCTCTGGCAGTGAAGTTGGTGGCAGTTTGAAAAGAGGTACGCTCGGTCACCAACACTGTGTTGACTGTGTTATCATATGTGACAGTCAATTGGCATTAAATGACTACCATGGTGGAGTAAACAATCCTTTGGATATGTTTTTTTGTTTCTTAAGGTGTTTGCCGAGTTCTACAGAGTTGCCAGTGAAAACCTCAAAAAAGACCTCTACGAAGCTCTGGACCACCATACTTCTCGTCTCACTGACCTCTTCAAATCCAGAAAAGGAGTTGTCGGCCAATCACTCCTCCCAATACACAAGTAAGTGTTGTAGTGTTCCTGCTACCTCTACTACTACAGTGCAAGTATTTCTTAAAATTCAATGTTGTTACTCGAGCACATGCATACCTGCACCTGGACTTCTAACAGCCACAGTCCAAACACATGTCTTAAAGTTCTCAGGCACCGTGGCTGATTTCAAAATGTGCAGGATTTTTTTTTTTGTTCAAATTTTTATGCTTTTTGTTCAGGCTTTGTGCTGAAATGCGGCTATTTCTTCCTGCTCATAGTCTTTAAAAAGAGCTCTGTCAGACAATATTCAAGAGTGCTAGTTTCTTCTATGTGGTATGATTCTTGTGGACACTTTGATTACAAGAATGAACACACCTAACCGTGGGTAATAACATCCTACCTAAATTTATTTGTGTTCTTTTATTTTGATTGCAGGATTCGGACACTGAGATGACTTCACCCAGGTGCCTGTTGGGGTCATGACTGAGGACACGCCTCCAGTGATTAACAGCATTGCAATCATCCTTGAAGGAAACATTGTCATGGATGAGATTCCCATAACCTCTCAAGCACTTTGTGTTCTGTCTGCGGCATAATATATGCACTCCATCTGGATTAAAGGTATGAAGAACACATTTGACTTCATCCAGAAGATGATGTTGAACCTCGGACAACAAAAACTCAGTCCAAAACTGCAAACATTAAAACATGCTCTTGTGGGCTAGATGTTGTGGCTAGAGATAGCTATACTGGTTGTCTACAGTGTGGTGTGTGAATGAGTACAAGTATAATGGGGCTGAACAGTTAAACAAAACATTATTGAATGTTTTATGCATTTATTTTTACTGAATTGAATATTATATTTTACTTGCATCTTTTAAAAAAAAATGTTTTGATGATGAAACTGTGGCAGAATTATTTTTTTTGTGGAGCTACAGCTCTCCATATTGTGTTCTCCAGAAATAAGAAAATATGTTTGATACACAACACAGTGATAATAATCCCTCTCACAAAAATTATGAATTTATACTTATATGTAAAAGAAAATGTATTGTCAATATATCAGGGAAATGGCACTAATTTATTTGTTTTTATTTATTTATACAGTACAATGTCAAACTTCCCACCCCAGTTGTTCAGCCAAACTTGACCTTTGATGGTCTTTTTCTAGACAAGTTTCAGAAGAACAGCTTGTTGATTGTTGTTATTGTTGTTTACTGAAATAGAAAATAAACTATGGTTTTCATAATGACATTTTGTGTGTTCTTATTTAAGTTAGCTTAACTAAGTTATGTTAAGTGAATTTATTTAAAATGAAGTAGCGCTCACTTAATTTTGTACAGTATATTAAGTACAGGTGACTTATCTTAACTGATTACTGTCAACTTAATTGAAGTGGATTACACTTATTATCTTAAGTGTAATATATTACAAATTTCAAGTAATGCCCACTTGTGTGGATTTAACTATACTCAGATAAATTAAGTGCTCACAACTTAAAAGAAAGTAAAGCTTACTTAGATACAATAATTTCACACTACTTCACACAATTAAGTTCGTTTACTTACTTTTCCCAAGGTAATCGGTTTCCTAAATTTCTTTAAGTAAACTCAACTTGTTAGAATTTACAGTGT
>NW_028221236.1:0-14553 GCF_045865225.1 Trachurus japonicus | reverse complement strand
TTTAAACAGGGAGGTGTCATAGAGGATGTCACCAGTCACTTGAAATAGTCATGCCACATATCGTTGGAAAGCTAAAACTCTTGTGATTAAAGATATGCCGACCATTCCTAAATATAATCATCACAGCAACACTCGAATCAGACTATAAACATGCTAACAAAGTTCGTAAAAAGCCGATATAACTCACGATTTGTGTCGGGCAGGCTCAGGATCACAGGGTTTCCCCACAAACTTGGTGTCGTTACATTCAGAAAAGTCCAGTAAATCCAATCCAGTAAAGTATTTAGTCCAAAACACACGGTTGTACCGGTAGATAGCCTCATCCCGCTGCTGCATCTTATGAAATTACGCATTGTATATCCAGTAAATCCGTTTATTTCTCCTCATAAGTCCGGCGTTTACATGAAAACAATGTTTATTTCACTTCACAAAATGGCGCTGCACTCTGACCTTTCGATTGACAGCTCACTCGACCAATCACAAGCTCCCTGTCCCCGGCTGCCGCCTGCAATAGCGAATGAGTGGCTGTGTCTGTATGAGGAACATCCCCTCCGACAGCGCTGAATGGCTTCAGCCAATAGAAACCGATCCCGATGGCAACTGATGCATTGAATAGCCAATGAAATTCCGAAAAAAATGATGTGCTGCATTCACGGTCCCTGGGAAAAGGCAGCACTGCCATTTTGATGCGTAACTGTGCAAAAGCTGCACTTTGGCGCATGTATTGTTTCTCAATGGCAATTTTAGGAAAACGCCTAGATATACACTTAGAAAAACATGTGTAAAATACTAATTTTTAGCAGGATTGTTATCAAATTTGAACTGGGGCCAGGTAAGGCTTCATGCTGTGGTCCCATTGTGTTTTCCAGCTAAAATTCTCAGCTACACTCATCTTCAGGCATCTGATTGCAACAAAAAAATTCAGGCGAGAATAAAAACATTCTAATTCAGTGTGTTCCAACTTAGATTACTCAATGATAATAGCACTTATACTGATTATTTCAGTTTGGGGAAAAACTTCAGAGTGTTACCTTTCAAAAGAGACCAAGCCCATCCATATTCTCCAAACAGTTCAAGAACAGCATTCAATTTACTTTGGGTACGCCTTGGATAGGCGAATATTACAGAATTTATAGGAGTGGTAAGAGGTTTTAATTAGAGGAGTGCATACAGCAGCACTCTGCTACTCCAGTTTTAATTTTCTTTTTCCATACCAGCATGTCGGCCCGGCATCGCCATGGCAGTACAGGGAGATGAGCGGCAGCTGGTTCCTGGCACAGCACAGTCAACTCACTCTAACTAACTGCTTAACTGACATCACAGCCAGGTTGTTACTTGACCAATACATGTTTATCCACCTTTTTCCGAACATCAAAAACGTAACCCGGTTTTGCTCTTCCGGTGGAATTTTATGTTTACGTTTACATAGTTTCAGTAGTCGGACATTCTGGAGGGAAGTTAATCACATCACGTAAAGAAATTAAGTTTCACATCAGAGGTGAATGTGTTAGTCCAGGTAGGCCGGCATCAACGCATGGCCTTGGTTTTCAGTCGGTCCATAACCCTCCTCCTACAGTGTGGCCCAAATTGACCTATTTCAGCATTTAAAGATCTTATAATTGAAGGCAGGTAATCACAGCAATTACATATAGAGACAAACAACCCACACACCCAAATTCACACCTATGGACACATTGTAGCGTCAGGGACAGGGAGAATAAACTCCACACAGAAAGGACCAGGCTCCGGGTACAATGCTAACCAGTACACCACTGATGCCCCTTAAGAGGATGTATTTGTGTTTATCAGTACCAAGACAAACTGATTCTCTGTCAATCCAGGCTTGGTATTTGATTCCATTGTAAAGCTGCAAGCTGACCCTGGTTGTTGATTTAGTAGGTACAAAAGTAGTTTGTCATAATGCTTATTAAATGAAAAAAAAAAAAAAAACGAAGGAGAGAGAGAGACTGACCAACAAATCCTGATGACCACTGGATCAAATTGAAAAAAAAAAAATCCCTGGATTTACAATGGACCTTATCCCACTTGTAGCTTTGTTAAATCTCCTCTGTAATTATGATGGTCAGTCAAATTTGGATTGAAATCCTTGGTCTCATTTTTGTGTAGAGCTACTCAAGCCGACATGGATCCATCACTGGATCATGTGTTGGCCTGCAGGTCCTGACAGCTTGTGGTAAGGCCCAGTCTCTGAGTACAAGCTGTGTGTATGAGCTTTGATACTTTCACCGGATCACAATAGACTCTTTTTATTATCAAAATAACATGGATATCTAGAAATATTCTAAGCATTTATTCTAGCATAAAACCATTTTTTCTGTTGCATGAGATTCACAAGTAAATTGGTCATGTATATTGAAAATGAATAACTGTTCCATATTGATTAATGATAAAAAGTCAAATTTAAATGGAAAGTTATTTGTTTGATTTTCAAATGAGACACAGTCTGTCTCATATTCCAAACACACACATGCACAAAAGTTAACACATTAGCAATGAGTTTGAGCAATGTTGGAAATCATTCTACCTAAGACAGGAACTTTGGATTTCCCCCTGGAAAACTCCGCCCACGCTCAAAGAGGATGTGACACAAATATAAAAGGCTCTCTACATGTAGTCCTACCAACAATAGGCTTCTGTACTCTGTCAGAGGTTGAAAAGATGAGCAGCATGAGCAGGATAATGACAGCCCAGGAGGCCGAGGAACACGTCCTTGATCAGGATGGTGAGGTAGAGGAGGGAGCGTCATGAAAGTGAAATGATCTCCAGATTAACTCTGCTCATGATGATGAATTGTCAGTTGGTGAGTGCTGTTGTCCTCAGTGGTCCTCATCTCTGAACATGCTTCAGGAATCAAAAACAGATGCAAATATTGAAAGAACCAGCTAGGGCTCCAGTGGAGCCAAGTGTTCCAATTAGAATCGGTTTAGATGTCCAAACTGAATAAGAATGCTCAATATAGAGCATTAGGCCCCATTCACATGGAGCGCCTGAAAACGCGTGCAAAACGCCAGCTGGAGCGTTTTGCATGCGTTTTTCAAAGCGCTTCTGATCTCGCGTCTATGGTCGCGTCTGTCGTTACTAAGCAACCAAAAGAACCTGTCACATTTTTACGTGTGCTTCTGTCATTTAACAAGCAAGCACTGAGAGCTTGTTGCTGCTGGTGAAGCAGGTCCGTGCAGCTGATTCTGATCACATGACACGCGGTGCGCGTGCGGCATTCGAAAAAGTTGAGATATTTTCATCTCGGTGCGCCTCAGACGCGCACGGAAAAAAAGGCGCGTCGGCGTCGCTTCGGATTTTGCGGGCGCAAGGCGCGCGGTTACATTGAAAACAATGGAAACACTCGTGCAAAAGACGCTCCATGTGAATGGGCCCTGAAGAGCTTAAAGCAGATATCAGTGGAATGTTTTTGTTAATATAAGTCCTAAATAGTCCTTTTTTCCGTCAGCAATCACTTACATGAAGTATTTCAGCCTAAACACGAGTCTCTCCGTCACTCTGCTCTGCTGTAACCCGAGGAGAAAATTTTCCTTGTGGGATACAAGTGTTATCCAATGAGGGGAGAGAACGGCATGAAGGGCTGTGTGTGCTGCCAAGGGATGCGCGTGAATGTGGTGACGTAGCACGAGGACCAATTGATGCCTGACAAGGGCGGGGGCTGCTAACTCATGGTGCGTTCAAGGAAACTCGTACTTTGTGTTTTTCCTTCCTGTGAAGTCATACCAGTTCGATCTGGTACGAGTTCACGGGTCGGAAGTTACGAGTGGCCGTTATAGGGAACTTTCACAGACAACAGGACGGTAAAAACACGAGCTACGGGTTACCTGGAACGCTACCAAGTCGTAGTTGTGACTTGAAGCTGTAACTTACGGTTTCAAAAGCCTGCCTTGAACACAGCATTAGCCGAAACGGCCGTGCCGATGATATCTGCTTTAATCAGAGTAAACAGGCCAAAACCGAATGGAATTTCATTGGGTTTCAGATGGGTAAAATGTTCCTTCTCTCAAACCGATCAATAGAAAAATGATACCATGTAATGTGTACTGATGTTTTTTCACTTGCAAGTGCTGGAATAAAAATGTCAAAACAACAACTTCAGTGCTAATCAGACCATAGATCTCCATCTTTGATCAGCCACATGATGTTTTGATTCATCTAAGCATGGGCGTAACCACACATTCTTTGGGGGGGACATGTCCCTAGCTAGATGAAAATTAAAACCCAACTTGGCCACATCTGAGCTAGATGAAAATTAAAACCCAACTTGGCCTGACTTGTGGTCCGATTCACTGGAACTAACTCTCGGCCCGCATCTGGCCAAATTCCCCAGTCATGTAATTTCCACCCAAACCAGACCGTTTTAAATAAATGCAGTGACGCATCTAAACAGTTGACATGAAATTCTCATTTGATTTGAATCAGAAGGAAGAGAGTCTGCATGTAAACCAGTGGGTAGAGCACCAATACTACATCTCGGGTTGTCATCATGTAGGGTTGGTGGTATTCAGTCATCAAACTCCACAGACAACACAGCCCTGGGGATATTCCATCAAAGTCACCAATAACATTCAGACTATGGTGTAATCTTGAAGCTTGAATTAGCGTCAACCCAAAACCAAGCCACAACCTGTTCCATCACCTCGTCCAAGCCCACACCTGTCGAGTGCCGAAAATATCATAAAATGGCCCAAAACAAAGGAAATGCACTCACTGAAGCTTTTCCACAGTGGAATAAAGGCTCCTTATGGAGATTTATGATGAATATAAGGATTTTACAACAAGAAAAGGAAACACTGCTGCTGTTAATAAAGTAACGGAGGAGGTCTGGTGCAATAGGTTATGACTGACAGGATCAATGAGTAAACGTCAAATGAAACTTTAATTCTTGTATTCCATATAGCTCACTGGGTAGACGCTCTGGAGGTAATAATTGTCGCTGCAGGGAGTCTTAGATTGAATCCCACTGTTGACTTTTTCTGCGTGTAATTCCCCCTGACTCCCCGTTTCCTGTCTCTCTCCTTCCTCTTCCTCTTGAAATAAAGGCATAAAAGTCAGAAAAAATACTTTAAAACCCTCATCAAAGAGACAAAATGAATGAAGATAGTGACACATTTTAACATTTAATTCATTTAATAGACCTTAAGAAATTCAAATGTATTAATTTATTTTAACAAGTGATATTTATCAACTATTTCATATAATTCTTTAGTCTTAATGCCTCAGTTTCATTTTATTAGCCTACTTTTTAATTCATTTGGTTTTGTGTAGGCTATGCCATTTTATTTCATTCTTTTAATAGTTTATGTTTTTTTATGAACTATAACATTTTGTGTGTTATCATTTTATCATTACATGACGGGTGAGTGTGTAAAAGCAGCGCCAGAACTGTATTTTGGACATTTTAGAGTTAATCTTCACCTTAATCCATAATCGGAGTTGAGGCTCAGGTTGATGGAACGGAAGTCAGAGTTTATGGAACTAAAGTCTCACTATAATAAGCAGGACTAGGCCATTTAAGCCAGACTTTGAGCTAAGCAAGCTTAATGTAATTCGCCCCTGGTCTTTAACTGTTGTGGTGGTGCTGCATAACAATGCCATAAAGAAAAGGGTGGACAATCTGTAACCGGGTCCTATGCTGCCAACTGGCCTTTGGCTGATCATTTAAAACATCTTTTCTAACCTGCCTTTGTCATCCAGGCTGAGATGTTCCCAGGATGGAAGACTTCCAAGCTGTTGGAAAATGATGGCCCTTCTTTGAATAGAGCACTTGTGACACCTCACACTGAGAGGAGAACCCCAGCCACTACAGCTGTAGAGAGGAGGATGTGCAAATGTCTATTCTGTTCAAGTAATAGTCACCATCATCTTTATCTTCAAAGACTGTTGCAAGAGGGAAAGAGGAGAGGTGCCAAGTGGGAAACACAAGGAGAACTTACCTGTACAGTGCAGCTCTCTGCATTATATTACTGTAGTTTTCTCCCTATACTATATATCGACACATTGGTTGGTTCTCAATGGGCCATATAACAACCCGACTGGACGTGCTGGTTTGGGCCGGTTTCAGCCCAAAAATATATACAGTATGTAGTATATCGATTCAGGTCAGGCTGGTTGGCTTCCTTTTTGGGGAAACACAAGGAGAACTTATCTGTACAGTGCAGCTCTCTACATTATTTTACTGTAGTTTTCTCCCCATATTTTATATTTATATTGTGTTTTTTATTATACTTATATTATTATACAAATAGAGATATTTAACTACCCCCTCATCAGGTTCCCTGTTGTAAACATTCTTTAAAGCTGTGAGTGTGGGATTTTCCAAAGTACACAAGTAAATGAACGTCTGTCCCATTCAAGCTGTTGCCAAACCAGTTCACTCAGCATTAATTAACACTCTCAGAACCAGGTAAACATTTGTTTTGGTGTCTGTAGCAACTTTCCTGCGCCATGAACATGCTGTGATGTGATTTCCATCAACCGGTGAGTTAGCAAACTTCATGTACATTGTACTTGTACATAACTGGAAGCTAAATGAAAACCCCTGAGCAACACGCTGGAGGTTCTCACATGAAATACATGGGGAGGAACCCTCAGCATGTGGTACTGTTGCTCAGGGGACACAATAAAAGCCCGGCATACAAGATGTAGTTGTGTGTTAGGCGCTTCAGACGTGTTTATGCATACAGATGACAGAACATGTCTCAAAGCAACAGCAGTGAGGAGTATGAGCCAAAGGCAAAATAAGCTGTCTGCAGTGGGAGGATTGTACTGTGAATATGAAAGCAATGGTGAGGACAGGCATGGATTAAGACTGGGGTCTTTGCATGATCATTGTTTCTGTAAGAGGAGACAAGAATAGAATTTCTAACATGCAGTGACAGTCCAATGGTTGTTTAGTGTGTCTTTTCTTCATGACACAGCTCTAAAAGTGTCAAAGCCTCAGAGAAATGCACACAGTCTGTATTCAGAAACTGAGCCTTAAAACCAGCTATCAGGACTTCTGTAACTTTGTGATGTAACAACTATACAGTAATCACCATCGGCCATGGCCCAATCTGCTATAATGTTTTTTATTGGATCATTTAACCCTCTGGAGTCTAAGATCATGCCAGCCAAGTCAGCCAATCAGAATAGAAGTCCAGAATTTCCTCTCTTATGATTGGCTCACTGACCTGTAGTTACCAGAGCTTCAGAGAGATGTGTGAGAGAAGAGATGAAAAACAAATTTGGATGGGTTGAGGTTGAGTTTTTTCTTTTTCCTATAGATGAACCCTCAACAATATACAATCATAAATAAAACACAATACAATACAGGAGCTTTAAAGTTGACTTATAGGGCTTAACATTGGTCCTGTAACAGCTAGGTACTGTACATATCCATACATCAGGTTGAAAGGCCTGAGGAAGAAAGTGGTCAATAACTGAAGAGATTTTTTCAAATTAACTTAATTTGATGAATAAATCCATTTTCACCTCAGTGCACTAGCACAGCTGGACAGCTGCTCCTGTGGCTGACTAATGGTGCTGGAACATGAGACTTTGGACTGTGATAACTGTTTAAGTCTTCACTTCACTTTTTTATTTTTTACTACCAAACCTCATTTCACCAAAACTTTACTCTTTAGAAATCTCAACAAGTAGCAGCCACTCTCACGCACCATATGTGACCCGATCCATCAAAATGAGTCACAGTGACCCAAATTTCAAAGTTGAGATTTTGGTATCAGTGGAAAGATTAGAAAATAAGCTTTAAAATGATACCCTAGTCAGAGTCATACATTTGATGGTTTTCGAGATGTGGCCATTTGAATTACAATCTCCTACTCTCTTATTCTGTTCTAAAACCTGAGAAAATAGCAGTTAAAGTTTTTGCCAGTGACTCTGCATCTGTTCCTGTACCACGTGATTACACACACCCTATACGGCCCCTTGTTGTCATAGAGGTAGCATTCAATGACCCTCGGAAAGCAGAGAATCTCACAATTCAGATGCTTTTTACAGCTCGTTTCTATCATAAACGGTTCAGAAGTTGTCGTGTTTTGTTGACATTTTGTAAAACATGTGCAAGCGTGTACGTTCGGGTTAGCATCGATGCTACGTTCGGTTTAGCATCGATGCTACGCTCTGTTAGCATCGATGCTACGCTCTGTTAGCGTCAATGCTACTCGGTTTAGCATCTGTTTCTGTACCCGTCCCTGCTCGCCATAGAGGCGACATTCAATGACCGTCGGAAAGCGGAGAATCCCGCGATTCAGATGCAGTTTACAGCTCGTCTCTATCATGAACGGTTCAGAAGATATTTCATGTTTTGCACCGAAGCAACACTCATTTTCAGAGGGTTTAAGTTGCAAGTCAACTTTAATCATCATTTACGTGCCTTTTCTCAATTATCTGGACTGTAAAACTTTGGGAGATTGTTTTTGAATGCCATTGCTTTGAAATTAGGGTAAAACATTTTTTTTGATTTTCTATGGGTTTTCCATGTTATCAGCTGATTATCTAAAAATAGAACGTTGCGACTTCCGACTCATTTTGATGGAACGGGTCACATATGTGATTTTGGTCTTTTCAGTCCAGCGGCGGAGCAGCTGCCTAGAATAACATGCTTTTATATTCCTGCTCTGTTATGCTATTTTAGGACTCTCCTCAGTTTCCAGTGTCTTAGATGTGCGGCAGCTATGTGAAAAAAAAAAGAAAAAACAGAAAACGCATTTAATTATTCAGTCAGTCTTAATGAAAGGTCAGTGTAAATTAATTGGGGGGCAGTGCATGGTGGATTCATTTAAATTGACCTCTGTGTGCAGCCTAACAACTCTTGGTGACAAGTGAAGACTCCAGCCTGCGAGGCCTGTTAAAAAATTAATGTGCAAAATAATATGTACTACTGACATGTAAATCAGTTGCTATACATACATAAATTTATATATATAGTACCAGTTCAAACCAATTGGGAACTGGAGCAATTTTATACACTGCATATGCAACTTCCCCTAAAAGTATTATTAAGATTCCTATTCTTTCTTTTGTTTTTCTTTCTTAACATTTATGTTTTAATAATTAAATGCAATCTAAAACACAGTCTTGACATTGACCAAAAATATACAAACGATTGGGGTCAATTCAGGTCAGGCTGGTTGGGACTCTTTTTCACACATCTTCTTGCTGGTTGTACTGTGTGTTTTCTATTGTGAAATGCACTGAATGGGCACTTAATGTTAAAGTTGGTGATGATTATCTGCTGGCAGAAGAATATATTAGTTAGTTCAGCTTTGACACAATTCTCCTGCCTGTATGTCCAGTTTGATTTGGTGTTTCATTCAAGTTTCATCAGGTCATTATGGTTGGTAGAATAGAAGATTATTGTTTTTTCATCATGTCATCATCACTGTTATTATCAAGTATGCCTATATTAGTAATAATGTTTTTTTTTTTGTTTGTTTTTTGGCCAAGTTTGGGCCGAGAAATTAGTCAGTCCGTGTTTAGTCCGTGCTTCGGCAACCGTGGGCCGGGCAGGGTGGTGTTTTAATTTTAAGGCTGGATGAGAACTCTAGTAGGTGTATTTAACATATCATCCTAGCTGTGATAAACAAAATGCATTATGCATTAAATTAACTGCATACACACTCCTACACATAGCACTGACAACCTTACACAGAAATGTGTGCGTCAGTAATACTGAACAATCTGCAGTTGCACATCACCTAATGACCATATTTCAATCTGCATCAAAGCCATGGAGACACACAGAGCCTTGGCCAGATGACTTGCCAAAAGACACAGATTGATTCAATGTTGTGTCTTTTACAAAGTACAGTCTCATAGAATAATAATAATAATATATTCACACAATTCACTCACGGTTATCTCAATCAAAATGTCATGGTTGATGAGGATGGAGAGACAGGGCTGCGGAGCATGAGGCTGCATCTGTGTGGCCTGGCACCAGGCAGGGGCAGGAAGGACTGCTTTAGTGTGAACAGCTGCTAAAGGTTTGCCTGCACTGATTAAATATCAGCTGAAAAAGGAGCAGAGTGTCAACACACAGAATTCTCTGTGAAAATATTAAGTAACTGATGTTAGCGGAGCAAACTTAGCCTATTTGACTGTGGACCGAGCTAAGAGGTTAATTTCATTCACCTCTCTTTGAGCTAAAATGAGTGGCTCATGCCAAGTTTTTTTTTTCTTTCTTTGCCTTCCTCTCATTACTTGAATTACTGAATTGTTCTTCAGGAAATTGAGACCTGCTGCTCCAGCCTCCAATCACTCTTCACTGCAAATAAAAACCCAAATCCACTCCAAACATTTGAGATTAAATAAAACAGAGGATATTTTTTCACTCTTCTGTGTGGGTATGACTTTGATTTTCACTTCATTTAAGGATAAAAAAAAAGAAATGAATAAAAAAATCACTTTGTAAGCACTGAGATTTTAAGGACATATCCTGGCATTCACAGTCACCACATCTCAACCTAATGTAGCTGTCATGGTTGTGTCTCTTGTTCCCTGGTTTAGTTCCTGTTTTATTTTGTGTTCTCCCTAATGTGTCTCACCTGTGTTAGGGCCCATTCACATGGAGCGCCTAAAAACGCGTGCAAAATGCCAGCTGGAGCGTTTTGCACGCGTTTTTCAAAGCGCTTGGGAGTTCGCGTCCATGGTCGCGTCTGCCGTTACTAAGCAACCAAAAGTGCCTGTCACATTTTAGTAGTGTGCTTCGCTGTCACTTAACCAGGAATTAAGTAAACACAGAGCTGACCAGCACCGTGAAGTCAGTTTGAATGGAGGACTGCCGCCGTGTGGAGAGGAGGGAGGCAAGCGGGACGTGAACTCCCTACTTTGTGTCCAATAAAAGTAAAAAATGTGGTTAAATGTACTGGTATCACACTGCTGCTACGGCAGCTATGGAGTAGAGATCGGGGCTGGACCGGGGGAGAACTGGGCTGCTGCTCGCCGAGAGGGAGCTGCTGAAAGCGGGCAAGCACTGAGAGCCGAGCTGCATTGTTGCTGCTGGAGAGCAGGTCCGTGGAGCTGATTGGTCAATTCTGATCACATGACATGCGGTGCGCGTGAGGCATTCAAAAAAGTTGAGATTTTTTCGCACGGAAAAAAAGGTGCGTCGCACCGCATGCGCCCCGCGTCAGCGTTGCTTCGGATTTTGCGCGCACAAGGCGCGCGGCTACATTGAAAACAATGGAAACGCATGCGCAAAAGACGCTCCATGTGAATTGGCCCTTAGACTCTTCTTCATCTAAATGAGCGATGTTTGAACTCACGCATCCACACACAACACCCATGTTTAGAAATCAGTGTATCAACGCATGAAATTGATGTTATCCTATGGTACAGTGACTGTTCATCAGAATTTTGCCATTAATGAAGAAAATGATTTTGGAAACTTTTTCACTAAATAAAAGAGTGCAGCCAATTGACCCCTTGCAGCTACGTCACAATTAGAACGTGACGCGAGAGGCGACGCCATGACGGACGGCAGAAAGTGCTCAGTGATAATGTACTGTGTATGGGTGCTGTCCAACAATGTGGCTCGATCACTTCACACTACAACCTCACAGCATTATCACTTATTTTAAATAGAATATCTACTCATCCGTTGCAATATTCTGTTTGTTTTTTTGTTATTCGCCGTAGAATATCTCAGTTTTCTGTGCTTTTTCCACTGCTAAGGAGCTAACGTCAGTCAGTGCCACACTCCCCATACAGCAGCTGCTGCTGTCTTTGCTGCTGCTAACTGTGACCAGGGGAAGTGGGAGGAGGTGATTAAGACCAGGTGTGTCTGATTCCAATCTCTCACACCAGTAGGAGCTGTGCTGCCAGACAGCAAGGTGCTGGGAGCTTTGTTTGCTTGTGTGCAGAAAAGCCACGAAAAAGGGGTATGTACAGCAGGACACTTGAATTGCATTAAAATAATCTGATAGGGATTTAAACATTGTTTTATGCAACCACAGTGACGGAGGCCTATCGCACCGTCAGGCAGAGAACAGAGCAAACGGCAGGTCACAATCAATCAGGGTAATGTGCCATTATGTTTTTTAAAAGTTTGTTTAAATGTTTGTAACCCTGTTTACGTGAATTCTCAGAGAGTAACTTATATTTTGTCATTTCAGGAGATTGGTGCATGGTGTTGTCAGCCGTTGTTTTAGTTTGGATTTCTTTGATTTTATTGATTTTATTTACTGACTTTTAACCTAAGCCAAAGCATTCTTTGTAGTGGTTGATTTATAGAAAGACAGAGACTGGGCATATGAAGCTTTTACTTGCATGGTTTTATTAGTGTGTTCTTAATTGCATGAAGTGTCCTCCTTATTTTATTTTCATATTGCCCAGTTGAACTGTTCTGTCCTCCACCTACAGTACTGAATGTGATCTCTGTTGAAATTTAAAAAAAGAAAGTGTTACTCTCTAACAGTTGTCCTAATTATTATGGGCCTTACCAAGTGGTTCTAACTACTACATAACTACAGTTAACGGACCTGGAAATGAAAAGCTGGTCCGACCTGTGGGTGTTGAAGACCTGACCCGACGTCTGTATAATTAGTGATCATTCTCTGATTAAACCTGGCTGAAAAATAAAAGAAAACAGGAAGCCGTCTTCGTTGTAATCGCCGCGATCCGCCGGCGGGCGGCGGCAACTACGTTGTGACGGTGCTATGTTTAATACTAGCGTTAGCTGTTGTTAGCCACAGCATGTAGCTCAGCTAGTTAGCTTCGACTGTGTTTACATCGACTATACACTGTAGATAAACTAACTTATAATGGCATCGATAACGTGTCTGTATATCTTCACACTGGTCCTGTTGCTCATGTAACCCCGCTGCCAGTGGCCAGCCCCCGGTTCTTAGCTCTAGACCAGCAAGGAGTTGGTGCTTCAGACCAGTTTTAAGAACCAATAACCGGTTTTTAAGTGGTGGAAAAGCAAAGAACCGGTGCTAGTCAGGCTCTGTACTTTTGCACAGATTTCCATTATTCTCTTAATCTTGTCTGTGTTTCTTCTTCTTTTTTTGTGTGTGTTTTCATATTTCTTTTTCTTATCCCTTTGTTTTTATCGTCTTTTCATGTCATCACTGTTCCACACAACGCCTCGTAAAAGTCAATCTCCATGTGGGTGCTATAAAGTACATCATTATTTCTGACATTTGCTGTTGATGATTGTGATATCGCTCCAGCTGATGTCCTACTGATGTGAGATGAATTCATGACACTGTGCTGCTTTACAGCAAACAACAACAACAGGTTATGTGTGAGGGTCGGTGCTCTGCCTTGTTAATAGAGTGTGTTGCAGGGGTCGACAATATAAATGGCCCGGTGGCCCGGACGTACTTTTCAAACCGTCAGGGCCACCAGAACGCTCCAAACACTGGCCCGGTGGGGCCAGTGAAAATAATGCCTTGAAAAAAATATAACAAGTAAATAAATAAATCTAATTTCACATTAAATCCCTGTGGTTTGAAATGATAACTGTCAAATCGTCTCGGTAATTAGTGCTAAGAGATCCCGACCCGATCAACGACAGAGACATCTACTTTCTGTGCGCAGCCAGCGCTGTGCCCTGGCACGGCAGCACCACCTGCAAGCAGCTGCAGCTGCAGCTCCAGCTCACTCACTGCTGCTGATAGAAGGTCGTCACAAGAACCGATAAAAACCTTTTTCTTAACCATGAAACTTCCCTCCTCCTCAGCGCGTCGGGTCGAGTCCTGTCGGGACCGACGCGAACGTTACACACGGGCCAGAGCTCGCGCTGGGGCGCCAGCTGTTCGGTGTGCGCCACAGCGGTGGCACGTCACGTGACATTTAGACCATAATAACAACAACAAAAAAACGTGTGTAAACGCAAAACTGAGCTGAAAATGAAACAATGAGTCAGTTTTGCACCAATCTGTGGAAACAGCCTAAACGTGAATGAATGAGAACAACAGTTATATCACTGAACTACTTGGAGGATAAAAGTAATGACTACATAACTTCATGTTTGTGTTGAGGCATATTTACCATTTTAACTCTGTTTTTACTTCATTGTTAAACCACAGTGGAGGCTAAATATGTGAAACAGTTATTTATTTATTAAATAAAGTAGCCTGATGAATTTAAAAGCACTTTTTTGACCTTCTTTAATGAAATTGAATGAAAAATATCTGATACAGGATATAAATCCTCAGACTCAAATAAATAACAACATACAAAAATTAAACACAAATATACCAACTCATACATAATCACTAAAATACATATAACAAAATAATCCCCCAAAATCTCAAGAAACTACAAGATCGTGGTATTGAATAAGTATCAAGAATGTTGGAAATTGACTAGTAATGGTATCAGAAAGTATCAGAATCAGCCTCGATGGCGAGACCGCAGGAATTGGCTGGGATATGTTGTTTTTCGTTAATATGGGGATCGATACCTATTGTCTTGGGCCAGTGGTTAGAATGGTGGGGCCAGTGATCTTCAAAAGCCACTGGCCCAGAGGGCCAGTGGCAAATTTCCCTTATTGTCTACCCCTGGTGTTGTGTTACTTAA
>NW_028221235.1:0-13721 GCF_045865225.1 Trachurus japonicus | reverse complement strand
AACAGTAACAGTAAGTAACAGAAGACTTTATTAATCCCTGCCGGGCAATTCAGTTTCTACAATCCATCATACACATACAGTCAGTCACACACAGCCAAACACACATGTCAGAGGTAGCATGATGGAACATAGGAATGTACAAATGCAACTCATATCTAAAAGTGTAAATAAAACTTGTAACACACGAGGCAATGACGGTCAAGTGCAATCTTAGGAGAATAAAAAGTAACAATGTTAAGAATAAAAATAGAGGTAAAAAAAATATATGTATTTCTATGAAGATAATATATATATATATATATATGTATACATACATATAAATAAGAAGGATTCACATAGTCAACTCAGCATTTAACAGCACGACTGCTGAGGGAACAAATGACCTGCCATATCTATTGGTCTTTCTGGGAGGCAGCGCATAGCGCCGGCCTGACGGCATAAGTGCAAATTCATTTTTGAGAACATGATCATGATTCATAATGCTTTTGGCTCTTTGTAGGACACGTTTCTCCCAAAGAGAGTTCAAGTCACACAACCTGATGCCAATAATGTTGGAACACACTTTTACAATACTGTTCAAACATTTCCTATCTTTTACCGTTAGATTGTTGAACCAGCAAATGAAGGAAAAGGTGAGGAGGCTCTCGATAAATGATAGATATGCAGTGTGAAGAATAACTTTAGAGACTCCGAAGGAGTTAATCCTGCGCAACAAATAGATTCTCTGCTGGGCACGTTTGACCACCGTCTCAGTGTTGATGTCGAACCTCAGCTGAGAGTCAAACATCGTGCCCAGATATTTGTAAGAATTTACAACTTCTACATCCTCACTGTGAATCCTGCTTGCTTTGACAATTGGGCCTGTTCCTCCTGAAGTCAATGATAAGTTCCTTTGTCTTAGAGACATTTAAATCCAGGAAACTATCATTGCACCACTTGGCAAACTCAGTGAGTACATGACCATGTTCAAACTCTGCATCTCGCAGAAGAGACAGTACAGCGGTGTCATCTGAAAATTTTACTAGAAAACTGTCCTCTTTAGTGGACCTGCAGCTGTCCGTATATAGGATAAAGAGCAAAGGAGAGAGGACACAGCCTTGTGGAGACCCTGTACTGGACACCTTGATATTGGATAAATTACCATTTACTAAAACCTGCTGTGTCCTGTTAGTTAAAAAATTTAAGAACAAAGTTAAAAGCTGATCCGGCAAGTTAAAATAGGCAGCCAGCCTCTCAATTAAAATGTATGGCTGCATCTTGTTAAAAGCTGATGAAAAGTCTGCAAATAGCAGTCTAGCATGAGTTTTGGGTTTCTCCAAGTGTTTAAAAATTTTGTCTAAGATAAATATTTTGGCATCGTCCACACCTTTGTTTGTTTGATATGCGAACTGAAGTGGGTCAAGTTTGCCCTCAACCAGAGTGAGGACTTCCTCTTTTATGATTTTCTCTAGGTTTTTTGCCACCAGAGAGGTAAGTGCCACAGGTCTAAAGTCCTTTAATTCTCTGGGTTTGCTGACCTTGGGAATGGGAATTATAAAAGAAGATTTCCAAATTGAAGGGAGCATACAGCTATCAATGCACAACTGGAAAAGGAGGGTGAAGATACCACTGAGTTGTTCGGCACAGTGGTGGAGTGTACGACCACAGATAGAATCAGGACCAGAGGCCTTTCTCTTTTTTGTTTTTTTTAAATAAAACCTTGACTTGTTCATTGCATATCAAGATGTCGCTCCTAGGAGTCAAGGTGTTCTTTAACCTAGAGACTTCACTGTTAAGATCAGACCTTTCAAAACGAAGGAAGAATGTGTTAAAAGCATCAGGTAAACAGTCATCTTTAACACCATCAACACTAATTAACTGACTGGACTCGGTACCATACTGGTTGATTGCAGCCATAGATTTGATCCCGTTCCAGGCTGACCTAAGATCCCCATTTGTATATTGTTTTTCAATTCTTTCCCTGTACTTACTTTTGGCTTTGCCTATTTCAGCTCTAACTTCTCTGGATGCTGCTTTGATCTCATAAGGATCCCCCAGGAAGAAGGCCTTTTTTTTCTTATTAATAACGGACTTGAGGTCTTTTGTTACCCATGGCTTATTATTTGGGAAAACAACAACATTTTTCACTGGGATAACAGAGTCCACACAAAAAGTAACATAAGATGAGACCGTGTCAGCGAGTTCATCTAAGTTGTCACCACATCCGTCTAAAAAACATTGCCAATCTGTGCACTCCAGACAAGCTTGAAGGGAAGAGATATTGTCATCAGTCCATAATTTAACTGTTTTTATCTTTCTCTCCTGGCGTCTGATGCATGGAACATAAGTTGGCACAAGGAGGATGCTATTGTGGTATGAGGCCCCCAACCCAGGCATGAGGATAGACTTATAACCTTCCTTAACGTTGCCATAGCACAGATCAAGTGTAGTGAACTTTTGTGTGGTTGGACAAGTCACATATTGTTCATACGTCCGCAGGACTTTGTCCAAACGGACGTGGTTCATGTCCCCCAAATAAAATTTGGGAGCGTCACTGCAAATTGTGTCCAGTCTGTGAGATAGCTCCATAATCACTTGTGTAGCTGCAGTAGCGTTTGCTCGGGGATGACAGTACAGCAGAGTGAAAAAAAGTTGGGGGAACTCCCTCGGTAAATAGAAGGGACGTAGAGAGATGGTAAGTAATTCAACGTCGGGGGTGCAAATTCTCTCCCGCACATGAATAGATTTGCAATACCTCTGATTTACGTAGAAGCAAACACCTCCACCCCGACACTTCCCCGTCACATCACGGGAGCGGTCCAGTCTGATGGGAACGCCGAATCCTGTCAGCGCCATCTCGTTATCCAGGTCGTTCTCGTTGAGCCACGTCTCGGTGATCCCAAGTAGGCAGCATTCTTTAATCTCCCGTCTCGATATTGCCAGGGCCTCCAGTTCATCTATGTTGCGCCTCAAAGACTGCGCGTTGGATAGGAAGACTGAGGGTAGGGGGGGTAATCGGCGTCGGTCATCCAGGCAGAGCTTTTTAACTCTGCGCTTGATACCTCCTCTCCTGCCTCTTTTCCTCCGCGGTGGCCGCCGGGGGGGATTCCGGACAAAGTGGAGGGGCACAAAAATCTCCGCTGGCAGATCAGTCGGTCTTTCGCCCCCAGATGCGAAGCGCAGAGACAAGAGAAGTTCTCTGCTCAAGACGACTCGGTCGCCATGCTGCTGAATGGGATTTGCCCCTTGACACGCGCTGCAAACCAGCGTGAGGGCGAAAAGGAATACAATGAGTTGCATAGTCCATCCCAGGTTCCACATCTTTTACCACCAGCGTTGAAAGAACTCATGCACACTGCATTCAGAGACGCTTGATACATGAAACATACGTAAAAACAAACAAACAAACAAAACGGTACGAGCGGGCTGTAGTGGGTCGCACACAGAGGAGCGCCCCGGAAGACCTTGTGGGATGTAATACAGTAGTGATTTACATATAAGCCGATAACCCTTGGAAACCAATTGACATTTTTTATTTTGTGTATGAAGTCTCCGGTGTCTCTAGACATCATACAATACTTTAGATTTTGATTTTCAATATCTAATTAATTGAGGATGGAAACATTTGGACATACAAAACAGTTGACAATAAATGGTAAAGCTTTTCCAAGTTATCCCAGTTATGGAATTTCAGGGCAGCTCATTGTTAAAATATCACAATGAATAATGAAGTCACTGCCTTAACCAGCCACTGTAAAAGCTCAGGGCTCATTTTTTAATACTTTCACTGGCAGTTGATAAGAACTCAGAAAAAGGATAAAGATGGCACATTAGTTAGCTGAAAACAAACCTTGAAATTGGTACTTGATCTGAGTTTGACATTATTAATAATGACTTTATTAAAAATAAATGTTATCATATGAAAGATCCGTGAAGAAAAAAAAAAAAAAAGATTGACCAAGAGATAGGCTAATAAAGATCACAAAAATAAAATCAGCTGATGTCTGTGGTATAGGTGACAGTAAGTGGATTGAGGTTGTGTTTCAGTCAGCTGTATCATAAATTTCTTTTATTTTTCAAACTGATGTGTTTCTGCATCCTCCTACTATCTGTGCTCTCTGTGGGTTTTGACTTTAAATGATCCTCAGCTGGAGGATCCCTTAGGTCCTCCCCCCTTCTCTGTCTCTCTATCTCTTTCTGCGCGGCCCTCTGTGGCCCATATCAGGGTTATGGAGGTGATTACATCATGTAGGTCGTGGTGACAGCCGCCCACAGCGTTGAGGAAGAGGAGAGAGGGAGGCTGCTGCCTCCATGATTAAGCTGTCAGGCCTCTCCCCTCCTCACTCATCCACTATCCTCCGATTTACCATTAATATTTAAGGCATCGAGGTGAGAGGGCCTGAGGGAAGGTGTGAAGATCTGGGGAGGTAAAATAGTTTAAATCCCCCTCACTACCTGGGAGCCAGCAAGAGGAAGTCAATCCCCGCCATATTAGACACAGCCTGGTATCAGGCCGATACAGCAGCTCCCCATGTAGCTGCCTATCAGAGCCGCACACTAGTTGTGGATATAAACTCCTGCCTGTCTGTCAGTCCTGCCTAGTGCACACCTTCAAATAATTTTGTATGCAGTTACTCCTCCAACATGATTACCTGATGATGAATCTGGCAGGAATGTAGCTGGTTGTATATGCAATTGAAGTTCAAGTGGAAATTGAGTTGTGTTTTTTAAATATATATATTTTATTAAAAGCCAGTAAACACCTTGTAACCAGGCTACAATGTGTAGATTAATAGTAGGGGAGGGTTAACTACATGGTCTGCCAGCACTGTTGCAGGACACTATATTTCCATGGGAACTGTATCCCAATATACGCCTCACATCTGTGTGGTCACTTGAACAACATGGGTCTCAGGGTTGTTTTGGCCATCAACATGACCAGTAATAACATGGCAAGCAGGAATGAGTTAGTTCCATGCAGCTATTGCTCTTCTAACAGCATCAAAAATTATGTCATCACCTTTTCTTGATCAAGTAGGAACCACGTACTTGCTTCTATTAGAATGTAAATGAAGCTGAATACAGCCTCCATGACAGCACTCTGGTGGCTGAGTGGGCTGCTCTGCAATTGCCACCTCGCTGATCTTTCAGCTAATCCTAAAATGGACAAAGATGAGGGGCTGCTTGAGGAGCCCAGACTTTGGTGAATGCTGGTTTGGGGCAACAGTGCGCTCACTCAGCTGTCACTCAACGAGGCACATCCTCAACCATGCAGAACATTTTTGGTACTGTACCAGGTTGTAAATATGATTATTTATCGGGTAAAGTTAGACATTTCAACATGGGGGATGGGGATTTAGTCGTTTTTTGGAGCCACACTCAAGCGGAAGAAGAAGAAGTGCAGTTTTTTAATACTTATGTGTTGGCTTTGTTTTTTAGACATGGAGGCTGCTGCTTGTTTTCTACCAATTACATTAAAGCAGATATCATCGGCACGGCCGTTTCGGCTAATGCTGTGTTCAAGGCAGGCTTTTGAAACCGTAAGTTACAGCTTCAAGTCACAACTACGACTTGGTAGCGTTCCAGGTAACCCGTAGCTCGTGTTTTTTACCGTCCTGTTGTCTGTGAAAGTTCCCTATAACGGCCACTCGTAACTTCCGACCCGTGAACTCGTACCAGATCGAACTGGTATGACTTCACAGGAAGGAAAAACACAAAGTACGAGTTTCCTTGAACGCACCATGAGTTAGCAGCCCCCGCCCTTGTCAGGCATCAATTGGTCCTCGTGCTACGTCACCACATTCACGCGCATCCCTTGGCTGCACACACAGCCCTTCATGCCGTTCTCTCCCCTCATTGGATAACACTTGTATCCCACAAGGAAAATTTTCTCCTCGGGTTACAGCAGAGCAGAGTGACGGAGAGACTCGTGTTTAGGCTGAAATACTTCATGTAAGTGATTGCTGACGGAAAATAGGACTATTTAGGACTTATATTAACAAAAACATTCCACTGATATCTGCTTTAAGGACAAGTCACCCAGTGTGATGGTTCAAAGAGGAGGAAAGGTGAGGCAGTTAGGTGGAGAATGAAAAATTATTATTAAGGCCATTGGCACAAATGCAGATAAATGCTACAAAATAAGCCACATGCCAGTAAGGGACCAGGTTAGTCAATCTAAATGGCTTTCAGCAGTGTCACGCATTGGCCAATGAGCTAAATGTTTATGTTTCTTGCATCTTTGTCAAGGAATTCTTTTTTAATAATGCAAATATAAGACATTTAATTAAGTAGTTGAAAATAGCAAACCCTAACAATAGACATTATAGTAATTTGTGACAGCTTTCATCCTAGATGCATAATTAGTCTTTTGCCTGTGATATCCAGAAAAAGAGGTTGGCTATATGAACAGTGTGGTGGTTTTTGTCAAGATAAAGGCATGTGATGGCAGCAGATTCTTGGCCTGAAATATAGTTACAGTATGACAGAGGACAGATGATAAGTAGGATTACAATATGCACCTGCCCCTTCCACCTCTCTCAGTATCCTTGAACAGGTCTCTCACTTGGCTCCTGTTCAGCTATCTTATGACCCTCTTGGGAGGCTCCTTTGTTTCATACACACACACACACACACACACACACACACACACACACACACACACACACGCACACACTGATATAGCATTCCACTGCTGTAACTCAAACTTGTGAGATATAGTTGTTCACGTACACCCACCAAAATTGAAGCACAACATGATATTTCTTGGGAGAAAGTTAACACATAAAAGTTTACCACAGTCCTCTTCTTCACAACACTGTCTTACTACACATGGCCTTTTTATTGACACATCTTAACTCTTGCTACATCTTCTCTGTTCTGTGACTTCCAATGCTCATCTCAATTTTAGAGATGTTCTGTTGTGGTAGATGGTACAGACATTTGTCTGTCTGTCCAGGTAGTGAAATGGCAACACAGAGCTGTAAATTCCTGGCAATGGGCACATAATGTATGTGATTATCACTGGGAATACTTTTAATTATAGAAAGACGGAGACACTTCAATCAATTAATTGATTGGGCTTGGACTCCCCATCCCTGGAATGCATTTCCCTGTAGGTTTGCATTCAAGGCATCTCCAGCTCAGTGGAAAGCTGTAAACAGATGTTTACACACTGTAAACACAACCATACGTCTTGGTCATGCCCTGCCTTCAGTGCAAGGTGCCCTTTGATTATTTTATACCTGCTCTCCCTGGAAAGTAAATAGACCTGTTTCAATCAGCCTGCAAGGGAAACCATGCAAGAAGGGCTGTTGTTATGTTTATTAATGATTTAACTGAATGTGGGAATATCCTCCCAGTTAGAAAAGACATTCACCCTCAAAGGTTTCACTCGTTAGATTTGTGCATATTGAACAAGAATCGATCTGTACCACATCTTTCAAGGACTTCAAGGTCTGCAAACTTTTCCCTTTAGCAGAAGATAATTGTGTGTTTGAGAATGCCAAAGGCAAACAGATACTTTAAAAGAAAAGATGCTGGGAGGTTTGTTTTTTCATGAGGGAAAGATTTGTGTCTCTATTCTCAGTCTTTCCCTCCATGTTCTGAGATGTGGAATAGTGATGATGAACAGGGTGTCAGAGGGGTGAATGAGAGGGAGAGAGACGGAGGGAGGAGAAGGGAAAGAGGGTTGAATTGGCGTCTGCATGCAGCCACAATAAGCTCCACTCGGAATGGGCAGACACACTGCTGAAATATGCATGAGTCATTTCCCAGTGGTGGGTGGTTGAGGGGGTGTGGGGTAGGGGTGAAGCAAAGGGAGACGCACATAGTTATTAAATTACATGAAACAGCTTTAAGGGATTAAGAATTCCTAATGTTGTCTTTTTTGCTTTCACTCATTGACACTATAATGACAACCGAGAGCAAGCCGGCCTGACAAAGATGAAGATATTTGATATTTACCAATAGGGTAACGAAAGGTGAGGGAAGAATCCTATTTTTATCTATTATCAGGTTCCAAGCAGCCAATAAGTCACATCTACTGGGGGCGTAAACACAGTGTTACGTAAGTACAGCGCCAGCACATTGGTTTACTGCTGCTGGAACTCTGCTCAGTCAAATATTAGGCTGCGCAACCTCGATAACTCACAATTGTTTAGCTCAGAGCAAGACATTTGTCTCAGAGTGTGTGTAGACAGGTGCATTTGTAAAGAATCCAGCAAATGTGCATTAATTTGCTGCTGCAAACATCTCCAACAAATTTGCTACTTACTACTGCAGTGCAGCAATGTTTTTGACCTGTTTTCAGCAGGAAGTGACAAATTGGCTCAGTGACAGGATGGAGGAGTCACAAAGTATTCGGAAAAAGACTATCACATTGTTTTGTGGAATTTGTTGACAGTAGGAAAATACAGAAGAATACAAGATGTCTTTATTAGGGTCCAGAGTTAAAAATCTCGACTGGTGCCTTCAATTACAGCTTCAGTACAAAAGTGTCAGTATCGGCCTTTAAAGACCCCACTTTTACCCATTCAGCTTTGGATGCCAAATTGTTTGTGTAGCTCCATCATGCAGCATCCCACTGTGCTATTTTGTGATAGTGCACCATGATAACACCCAGCTTTTGTTGTTATTCCCAGATACAACAAGAGTTAGCTCTGGCAGGCTCTAATCGACAAAAAGTCCTCAGAACAAATCGGTCTGTCAGTTTTGAGAAAAGTTTTCAGAGGATTGCTGTCAGATTTAGCCTTTGTGTTTGGAGGACGGCAGTGACAGACAGAATTGAAATGAGAGAAAAATTGAGAAAAAAGACATATAGAAATAGATGGGTGGCCATGTCAGCGAGTGATTGGATAGAATTTGTGAGAGTGAAAATGAATAAAATGACTAGCACGAATTCAAGTGCTCACACCCTGAGGAAGGCATTTGCCAACCCTCTCAAGCCTCCTTTCTCTCCCCCAATACTAATCCCTAATCTTTTTATTGCAATATTTAACCACAGTAATTGATTGCAACTACATGACCTAAGGCTTATCTCAAAGCACTTCCTCCATCGCTAATACTATTAGCGTTGACAGTGAGACTGAACAACAGAGTGGAGGAGGAGAGAGAGGAAAATCTGTATGTCAGTGTCCTTCATAGCTCAGATAAACTTCTCTAAGGCGTGCTGCTGAGTGATGGCCGGCAGTGCTGTGAGAGAGAGGAAAAAAAGGGAATAAGCCAGAATCACTCAACTTCTCCCATGGAGGCTCTAATATAAAAAAGGTATGATGATTTAGCACACCAGTGTTCGGCTCAGGGACCTCTGCCATAACCGGGCTTAAGCAGTGCCGGGGGATTCCTTAATTGGCTTGTTTCTTGTCAGGGACACACCGAGGCCGATATCTAATGCGCTCCCACTCGGCATCTCGCTGACAGCAGAACATATCCTGACAGCTTTTTGGGCTAACCCTCACCGTGTGAGGAATGCAGTGAAGCTGAGTTAGAGAAAGAGCAGGAGGGAACTAACGGATGGATGCAAATTTAAAAGAAAATTTAAAAAAAACACAGAGGGAAGGAAGAGTGAGGAGGTTATTAGCACCCAGCTGAACACAGGGGCTGAATACATAAATATGATAAGGATTGGCAACTAAGAAAACAGAATATGTGGTTTCTGTGAGACAGATAGAGTTTAGACACATGCTTATTTTCATGAGTGAAAAGCTCTGGACATCTTTGTTTCATGTGGTCATGTTTCAAATGCAAAACGGCAAATAGTGTGGTCTAAGTAAGAACACTTATCAACAAGGTTTCTAGAAAAAAATACTTTGATTAAAAAAACACAACAGTGGCAACATTCAATTTTAATAGCCTTTCAATACATTTGCAGACCGTGTTAGAAGTATTTAAGGTTAGGTTATTTTTTGACACAACCCAGCTGGGAGTAGACTAGTGAAGAAGAGACATTACATGTTGCTTGGAAATGAAAATCAGGTTGATGTCAAAACCTAACATTGCCCACCTGACTTTGTGACATTTGACGGTAACACTTTATTTTAAGGGGTCCTTGTTCCTGTGTAGTTACCTAATTAATTACAGTGTAATTACCTATGTAACTGCATGTAATAGCATGTACTTACATTGTAATTACATAGTGTATTTTAGTGTACTTACAGGTCCTTGTTACACTTGTAATAAGAAATGCTTGTTACAATACCTGGTCAAAGTGGCCTCTCTCTTTGGGGAAGGGGTACATCTGCAAGAAAAATGGGTGAAACCACAACCCATGTTGCCTGGGCAACCTTTTCCATCAATCTTCCTCCTGCCTCTTGAGTCTTGGAACATTTATGCTGTTTCACAACTTAGTCTATGTAACAGTTGTGTTAATACACCGTTGTTACTCTTTGATACAGTGTAATAAGAACATTAAAGTGTACCTGCTGGGATACCTCAGTTCTTAACCATTAACTGCAATAACCAGTGTCTTCGATAGTGTACCACGTGTGCTGTTACACAACTTAGTATATGTAACAGTTGTGTTAGTACACCGTTGTACTCTTTGATACAGTGGAATGAGCACATTAAAATAAAGTGTACCTGGGTCGGGATACCTCAACTCTTACAAATTAACTGCAATAACCAGTGTCTTTGTACTGTCTTTGAGGGTTAAAAAAGTGTGTGCTTTTGTTCAAAGAAACCACGTCCGAGTGAGTGGTCTTCTCTTTGGTTCAGAGAAACCGCGTCGAAGTGAGCGCTCGGCTCGTCAAGTCCAGCTATGTTGTGTTTTTTCTGTTGCATGCTCACTTCTCATGCTCGGGTGTAAAAGTGAGCACAGACGGCTAAACAGACTGCTAAATAATATTGTTGGATGCTTTTGCCTTGGGGAATGTCTATCTGTGAGTAGAATATGTCAATAGTGTTACATGATTGTGTATTTTTGTAATTAAGACATGATTAGTTATGTTTTCGGTAAATATACCTTGCTAGCTTTCAGTCTATGCTAACTCTTTTCATTTTGTTAATCTGGATGCTAATTGAAGTGTACCTATTCATGCAATGCTACTGTAAGTACTGTAAGTAAATTGTGTTTCTGTGATCATTTCAGTTTTACGGAGGAGAAATAGAGGACTCCATTAAAGGACAGGAAAAGATCAAGCCTTGTGGTTTTTTGGGGATAATAAAAATAAAGGACGATAAAGGAACACTGAAATGCATTTTTTTGAGTGTGTGGTTTTATGCATACAGATTGCTGATGATGTTTTCAGTTCCATATGAATTGAGTTATCCAGCATTGTCTCATTTTCTGAAAAAATGCTATTCTAGTTATTGGTTTATGTAAAAATACTTGAGTACCAAGTTTCTGCATGATGTTACATGTAAGTATGTAGCAGGTACACTTTATTTTAATGTGCTTATTCCACTGTATCAAAGAGTAACAACGGTGTACTAACACAACTGTTACATATACTAAGTTGTGTAACAGCACACGTGGTACACTATCAAAGACACTGATTATTGCAGTTAAGGACTGAGGTATCTCAGGTACACTTTAATGTTCTTATTACACTGTATCAAAGAGTAACAACGGTGTAGTAACACAACTGTTACATATACTAAATCGTGTAACAGCACACGTGGTACACTTTATTTTAATGTGCTTATTACACTGTATCAAAGAGTAACAACGATGTACTAACACAACTGTTACATATACTAAGTTGTGTAACAGCACACGTGGTACACTATCAAAGACACTGATTATTGCAGTTAAGGACTGAGGTATCTCAGGTACACTTTAATGTTCTTATTCCACTGTATCAAAGAGTAACAATGGTGTACTAACAGAACTATTACATATACTAAGTTGTGTAACAGCACAACAGGTACACTTTATTTTAATGTGCTTATTACACTGTATCAAAGAGTAACAACGATGTACTAACACAACTGTTACATATATTAAGTTGTGTAACAGCACACGTGGTACACTATCAAAGACACTGATTATTGCAGTTAATGTTTATGGACTGAGGTATCCCAGCAGGTACACTTTAATGTGCTTATTACACTGTATCAAAGAGTAACAACGGTGTACTAACACAACTGTTACATATACTAAGTTGTGTAACAGCACACGTGGTACACTTTATTTTAATGTGCTCATTCCACTGTATCAAAGAGTAACAACGGTGTACTAACACAACTGTTACATATATTAAGTTGTGTAACAGCACACGTGGTACACTATCGAAGACACTGGTTATTGCAGTTAATGTGTAAGGACTGAGGTATCCCAGCAGGTACACTTCAATGTGCTCATTCCACTGTATCAAAGAGTAACAAGTGTGTATTAACACAACTGTTACATAGACTAAGTTGTGTAACAGCACACATGTTCCAAGACTCAAGAGACAGGAGGAAGATTGATGGAAAAGGTTGCCCAGGCAACATGGGTTGTGGTTTCACCCATTTTTCTTGCAGATGTACCCCTTCCCCAAAGAGAGAGGCCACTTTGACCAGGTATTGTAACAAGCATTTCTTATTACAAGTGTAACAAGGACCTGTAAGTACACCAAAATACACTATGTATTTACAATGTAAGTACATGCTATTACATGTAGTTACATAGGTAATTACACTGTAATTAATTAGGTAACTACACAGGAACAAGGACCCCTTAAAATAAAGTGTTACCCATTTGACTTTTCATATGTAAGAGATAAAACATGAGACGTTTGAACTGTAGTTACAGTGGCCTTAGAAGTTGTCTTGATATTGAATTTATTGAATCACAACCTAAATTCAACCAAATATCAACATTTAATTGAAGACATCGATGTACCTGAAAGGAAAGCTCACAAGCAGCATGTTGGCTGAGAGTTGTCAGTTACCACCATCATTTGTCGTGCAGTGCTATGTCGTGCTGCTATTTGACTATACAGTAAAGGAGTGGGAAACTAAATGCAAAAAAGCCATGGTTATTGCCAGAGCTGTGTTCTGATAACACTGTGCATGGTTGGGTTCTGATCGATGGCTCCATTTTAAGATTCTGTTTACGTCTGATAAAATGCCCATACATGCAATGTACAAAAAAAGTAGCAGGTTTCTTTTTGCTGACACTGAACTTCACCTTTGCCGACTGAAATGATAAATGAAGCCAGTGGCAGATTGTATCAGCTGTGGTTAAGTAACCTCACTGCAGTTCAGCTTGCCTCACGTAGTTAGTATGCTTTCTTTAAGTCAGTGTCAGATAGAGATCACTTATTAATTAGAGAAACACCACTCCACCTCTTTGACTGTGCTTTTGCGTGTCGTGGCAAGTGGATCAAGAATGTCTGTGGTGAAATGATAAGATGATCACTGTACCACAATTCTGTATTTCAAGTCAAGTCAATATTTATAAAGCTCAATATCACATATAAGGTTTAATCAGCATGTCAGCTCATCTCTGTTGACAGTTGACACATTTTGTACTTGCATTCAACCTTCCACTCACCCATCTCAGAAATGTTCACACGTATTTGAAATTTTCAAGTTAAACTTTCATACACATTATATCAATATTTGAAGTTTCTTTGCATAAAGGTATATTGTGTAGGAATTGCTCCCATCTAGCGTAGCGGTTGTATATCACAAGCAACTCAATAGTATTTTTCATGCTGCATTCACGTGAAATTGGGCAGGCGACAGCCGCTGCATGTAACGGCATAAACAAGCCTCTGTGTTAACAAGTGGTCCGTCAGCACGAGGCAAAACAATAC
>NW_028221234.1:0-40037 GCF_045865225.1 Trachurus japonicus | reverse complement strand
AATTAAAGCCAGCAAGCGGCTATGACGGGCCCTCGCTCCACGCCACTCGGCGTCCCCGCTACCCCCGGGCCGCTCTTCGAAAACCCCCGCGCGCAACCGGACGTGGGCGGCTGCGTCGAGGGCGGTCCCCTCGTCGAACACGTGACGTTTCGAGCAAAACGGACAACGTACGATGGAGTTGCGGCAGGTTTACGGTTCGTCCACCAGGGGGCGGTAACGGGATGTGGGCCGTTGCGTACGGGGTCGTGACCTCATCACACATGTGAAGTTTCGAGCCGATCGGACAATGTCGATGCAAAACGCGACATTTCCTGTGTCCACAAGGGGGCGTATTGAGCGAGCTAGCGTACGATCAAATGGAGGCGTAGAGGGCGGGCCCCTGATCATGTACTGAAATTTTGAAGTGACTACGACCAAGTATGTGGGCGTGGAAGGCAAACGTAATAGCATGGCGACTAAACGAGCAGTTGACCAACTTTGTCGCCCCCTAGCAGCCACGCCGTTTCACGTAGAGAAAAGCTTTTAATAGTGTTTGACCAGCTCGGTCACCTGATGATCTGTAGCGAATATGAAGTCAATCAGGCAAAATCCGTAGGAGGAGGCAGTTCACGGTGGAGCGCTATTCCTGTCGCCGCCACAAGGGGGCCATTAGCCGTAGCTTCATAGCGTTCACGAAATACCTTCACCAACTTGTTCGGCATGTTTTAGAAGTGGAATGAAGTTGATGGGGTCAACGATGTATTTTTAATGAATTTTAGCGCACTTCCTGTTACCACCGGGGGGCGCTATGAGTGACGTAGGAAAATAATATGTCGGATCGTTCAGGGTCACGCCCTCATCATGTGCACCAAGTTTGAAGCCGCTGCGATCAAATTTGTGGGCGTGCTAGCATTGCAAACTTCTTAGCTGAATTCGGGAACTTGGCCGTGGCCTAGCAGCCACGCCCTTTGACCTACACACCTGCGGAGCACAAGCCGTAATCAGCTCAGTCTGGAGATGTTCCGTGCCCAATTTGAAGTCAATCGGGCGAACTCCCTCGGAGGAGTTCGTTTTGCGTCAAAGAAATGCTAACCAAAATGGCCGACTTCCTGTTGGGTTTAGGGCGTGGCTCCAATTCAATTTTTTGTATGTTTGGGTATGATACACGTGTGTGTCGAGTTTCGTATGTGTACGACAAAGTAAGCGAAATTTGTCTATGGAGAATTTCGGAAAAACTTCAAGGGGGCGCTATTGAGGCATTTAGCCACGCCCATGGGAAACGACTCTATCCGCTGAAAGAGCTCGCCATTCTTGACCTGTGTATGAAATTTCGTGAGGACACGACTTCGTTAAAGCCACGAAAAAGGCAAACGTAATTGTACGATAAAAAATCGTCAGTCGCCGCGGCGGCACACGGACGCCGTTCGTCGTATCTTCACAGCGTTCATAATGTAGCTTCAGCAACTGGTTCTGCATGTATTAGAAGTGGAATGAAGTTGATCGGGTGAAGTATGGATTTTTAACGAATTTTTGCGTACTTCCTGTTACCACCGGGGGGCGCTATGAGCCAGGCAGGAAGTCGATACATCAAAACTTTCAGGGAGGAGCCAACGTCATGTCCTTTGAATTTCAAGTGGCTACGACGAAGTATGTGCGCGTGAAAGGCAAACGAAATTTAAATTGGGATGATACACTTTCGCCGCGGCGGCACACGGACGCCGTTGCTCGTAGGGTCAAAGCGTTCACGATGTAGCTTCACCATACCGGTCTGCATGTACTAGAAGTGTAACGAAGTCGATTTGGTCAACTACGTATTTTTAACGAATTTTTGTACGTTTCCTGTTACCACCGGGGGGCGCTATGAGCGACGTACGCAAATAATATGTAGGATCGTTCAGGGTCTCTCCATAGATTTTTGCACCAAGTTTGAAGCGTCTACGATCAAGTAAGAGGGCATGAGAGCCGTTCGTATTTACATGGCGAGCACCGAAACAGTCGCCAAACTTCGGGGCACGCCAGAGGCCAAGCGCTTTGAGCTACAGACCTGCGGAGCACAAGATAAGCTCAGCTAGGTCTGGCGATGTTCTGGACCCAATTTGGAGCCGATAGGGCGTAACCCCTCGGAGGAGTTCGTTTTGCGTAAACCAACTTTGAAGCAAAATGGCCGACTTCCTGTTGGTTGTCGGGTATGTCCGTAATGAGATTTTTTGAAGATCTTGGGTTGATGAATATGTTTACCAAGTTTCGGACAAATCGGTGTCGCAGACTGCCATTTCCTATGCGCGGTCTAGGGGGCGCTGTGGTGCCATTTGGCCACGCCCACATGCGAGACCACCACAGAATCGCAATTTTTGGGCTTCCCCCCCTGCGTGTAAAATTCCATCCGTTTCTCGGCTTGGGAAAGGGGTCGAAATCGTGTTCGAACTCGGGGAATAATAATAATAATAATAATAATAATAAGAATTAAAGCCGCAAGCGGCTATGACGGGCCCTCGCTCCACGCCACTCGGCGTCCCCGCTACCCCCGGGCCGCTCTTCGAAAACCCCCGCGCGCAACCGGACGTGGGCGGCTGCGTCGAGGGCGGTCCCCTCGTCGAACACGCGACGTTTCGAGCAAAACGGACAACTTACGATGGAGTTACGGCAGGTTTACGGTTCGTCCACCAGGGGGCGGTAACGGGATGTGGGCCGTTGCGTACGGGGTCGTGACCTCATCACACATGTGAAGTTTCGAGCCGATCGGACAATGTCGATGCAAAACGCGACATTTCCTGTGTCCACAAGGGGGCGTATTGAGCGAGCTAGCGTACGATCAAATGGAGGCGTAGAGGGCGGGCCCCTGATCATGTACTGAAATTTTGAAGTGACTACGACCAAGTATGTGGGCGTGGAAGGCAAACGTAATAGCATGGCGACTATACGAGCAGTTGACCAACTTTGTCGCCCCCTAGCAGCCACGACGTTTGACGTAGAGAAAAGCTTTTAATAGTGTTTGACCAGCTCGGTCTCCTGATGATCTGTAGCGAATATGAAGTCAATCGGGCAAAATCCGTGGGAGGTGGCAGTTCACGATGGAGCGCTATTCCTGTCGCCGCCACAAGGGGGCCATTAGCCGTAGCGTCATAGCGTTCACGAAATACCTTCACCAACTTGTTCGGCATGTTGTAGAAGTGGAATGAAGTTGATGGGGGCAACTATGTATTTTTAATGAATTTTAGCGCACTTCCTGTTACCACCGGGGGGCGCTATGAGTGACGTAGGAAAATATTATGTCGGATCGTTCAGGGTCACGCCATCATCATGTGCACCAAGTTTGAAGCCGCTGCGATCAAATCTGTGGGCGTGATAGCATTTAAACCTTTTTAGCTGAATTCGGTCACTTGGCCGTGCCCCTAGCAGCCACGCCCTTTGACCTACACACCTGCGGAGCACAAGCCGTAATCAGCTCAGTCTGGAGATGTTCCGTGCCCAATTTGAAGTCAATCGGGCGAACTCCCTCGGAGGAGTTCGTTTTGCGTCAAAGAAATGCTAACCAAAATGGCCGACTTCCTGTTGGGTTTAGGGCGTGGCTCCAATTCAATTTTTGGTATGTTTGGGTATGATACACGTGTGTGTCGAGTTTCGTATGTGTACGACAAAGTAAGCGAAATTTGTCTATGGGGAATTTCGGAAAAACTTCAAGGGGGCGCTATTGAGGCATTTTGCCACGCCCATGGGAAATGACTCTATGCGCTGAAAGAGCTCGCCATTCTTGACCTGTGTATGAAATTTCGTGAGGATACGACTTCGTTAAAGCCACGAAAAAGGCAAACGTAATTGTACGATAAAAAATCGTCAGTCGCCGCGGCGGCACACGGACGCCGTTCGTCGTATCTTCACAGCGTTCATAATGTAGCTTCAGCAACTGGTTCTGCATGTATTAGAAGTGGAATGAAGTTGATCGGGTGAAGTATGGATTTTTAACGAATTTTTGCGTACTTCCTGTTACCACCGGGGGGCGCTATGAGCCAGGCAGGAAGTCGATATATCAAAACGTTCAGGGCGGAGCCAACGTCATGTCCTTTGAATTTCAAGTGGCTACGACGAAGTATGTGCGCGTAATCGGGAAACGTAATTTTACGACAAAAAATCGGCAGTCGCCGCGGCGGCACAACGGACGCCGTTGATAGTAGGGTCAAAGCGTTCATGATGTAGCTTCACCATCCGGGTCTGCATGTACTAGAAGTGTAACGAAGTCGATTTGGTCAACTACGTATTTTTAACGAATTTTTGTACGTTTCCTGTTACCACCGGGGGGCGCTATGAGCGATGTCGGCAAATAATATGTCGGATCGTTCAGGGTCTCGCCATAGATTTTTGCACCAAGTTTGAAGCGTCTACGATCAAGTATGTGGGCATGAGAGCCATTCGTATTTACATGGCGAGCACCGAAACAGTCGCCAAACTTCGGGGCACGCCAGAGGCCAAGCGCTTTGAGCTACAGACCTGCGGAGTACAAGATAAGCTCAGCTAGGTCTGACGATGTTCTGAACCCAATTTGGAGCCGATCGGGCGTAACCCCTCGGAGGAGTTCGTTTTGCGTTTACAAACTTTGAAGCAAAAT
This sequence comes from Trachurus japonicus, assembly GCF_045865225.1. Taxonomy (NCBI): domain Eukaryota; kingdom Metazoa; phylum Chordata; class Actinopteri; order Carangiformes; family Carangidae; genus Trachurus; species Trachurus japonicus. The sequence goes on along the minus strand of NW_028221234.1, from coordinate 35,455 downwards.
GGCCGACTTCTTGTTGGGTTTCGGGCTTCGCGATAGGAGGATTTTGTGTTTATCTCGCATTGATGAACATGTGTGGCGATTTTGGTCCGCTTTCGTTAACGTCATTTTTTTTCCCTATGGGTTTTTGGGAAAATTGTAGGGGGCGCTATTTAGCCATCTGGCCCCGCCCAAATGCGACGCTGCCAAAATATCAAATTTTTCGCGAAGCCCCACGAGGCTACAAAGTTTGGTGAGTTTTCGTGCATGGCAAAGGGGTCGTTTTTGCGATTCTTTGCGGGGAATAATAATAATAATAATAATAATAATTAAAGCCGCAAGCGGCGATGGCGGGCCCTCGCTCGCCCATGCCACCGCGGGGCCTGAGGCACGCCGGGGCTGTGGCGCGGAGCAGAAATGGAGAAAAAACCTGGAAGGAGGCCAAAATTGCAATGTTTCGTTCATCCACCAGGGGGCAGTTACCGCATGTGGTGTGGTGCGTTCAGGGGCGGCCCCTCATCACTCATGTGAAGTTTCGTGTCAATCGGACAAAGTATGAGGGAGTTATGAGCAGTTAAAAGTTTGTCCACTAGGGGGCAGTAATGGGATGCGTGCAGGTGTGTTCAGGGTCAGCCCCTCATCACACATGTGAAGTTTCATGGAAATCGGACAATGTTGATGTCAAATATGGTACTTCCTGTTTCCACTAGGGGGCGAATGAGTGAGATCGTCTATGAGCACATAGAAACGTTGAGGTCGTGACCCTGGACCTGTGTACCAATTTTCATGTTGATACGAGTTCATTAAAGCCATCCAAAGGGCAAACGTATTGTCATGGCGAGGAATGTTAGCCACGCCCCCACAGGGACGCCATTACTCGTAGCTTCACAGTCTTCATAATGTAGCTTCACCAACTGGTTCTGCATGTTGTAGAAGTGGAATGAAGTTGATGGGGCAAAGTATGTACATTTTCAAAATTTAGTACACTTCCTGTTACCACCGGGGGGCGCTATGAGTTACGTGGGAAGTGACTATATCGGGACGTTCAGGGCGGAGCCATCATCATGTCCAGCAAGTTTGAAGTTGATTGGATGAAGTATGTGGGCGTGAGAGCCACACGTATGGACATGGCGAGAACGCCAAAGTCTGATGAGCACTGACAGCCACGCCCTTTGACCTACGGACTCACGGAGCACAAGATAAGCTCAGCGAGGTCTGGAGATGTGGTATACCTAATTTCAAGTTGATCGGAGCGAAACGCTCTGGGAGAAGTTAAGTTTAGGCGGGAAAAATCAAAACCAAAATGGCCGACTTCCTGTTGGGTTGAGGTCATGAGGTCAAGAGGCTTTTTTGCACATCTGGGTATAATACAGCTGTGTACCGAATTTTGTGAGCATAGGACAAAGTTAGATAGCAAAATTCTCTATGGGCATTTTTGACTTTGTAGGGGGCGCTATTCCGCCATTCTGCGTCGACCATGTGCGACCACCCAAAAATATCGAATTTCGGATCAGGCCGGACGTCCGTGCAAAAGTATACGCATTTTCGCATTTGGGAAAGGGGCGAAATTGGGGCACGAAATGTCGGAAGAATAATAATAATAATAATAATAATAATTAAAGCCGCAAGCGGCTATGACGGGCCCTCGCTCCACGCCACTCGGAGTCCCCGCTACCCCCGGGCCGCTCTTCGAAACCCCCGCGCGCAACCGGACGTGGGCGGCCGCGTCGAGGGCGGTCCCCTCGTCGAACACGTGAAGTTTCGAGCAAATCGGACGACGTACGATGGAGTTACGGCAGGTTTACGGTTCGTCCACCAGGGGGCGGTAACGGGATGTGGGCCGTTGCGTTCGGGGTCGTGACCTCATCACACATGTGAAGTTTCGAGCCGATCGGACAATGTCGATGCAAAACGCGACATTTCCTGTGTCCACAAGGGGGCGTCTAGAGCGAGCTAGCGTACGATCAAATGGAGGCGTAGAGGGCCGGCCTCTGATCATGTACTGAAATTTTGAAGTGACTACGATCAAGTATGTGGGCGTGGAAGGCAAACGTAATAGCATGGCGACTAAACGAGCAGTTGACCAACTTTGTCGCCCCCTAGCGGCCACGCCGTTTGACGTAGAGAAAAGCTTTTAATAGTGTTTGACCAGCTCGGTCTCCTGATGATCTGTAGCGAATATGAAGTCAATCGGGCAAAATCCGTGGGAGGTGGCAGTTCACGGTGGAGCGCTATTCCTGTCGCCTCCACAAGGGGGCCATTAGCCGTAGCGTCATAGCGTTCATGAAATACCTTCACCAACTTGTTCGGCATGTTTTAGAAGTGGAATGAAGTTGATGGGGTCAACTATGTATTTTTAATTAATTTTAGCGCACTTCCTGTTACCACCGGGGGGCGCTATGAGTGACGTAGGAAAATAATATGTCGGATCGTTCAGGGTCACGCCATCATCATGTGCACCAAGTTTGAAGCTGCTGCGATCAAATCTGTGGGCGTGCTAGCATTGCAAACTTCTTAGCTGAATTCGGCAACTTGGCCGTGCCCTAGCAGCCACGCCCTTTGACCTACACACCTGCGGAGCACAAGCCGTAATCAGCTCGGTCTGGAGATGTTCTGTACCCAATTTGAAGTGAATCGGGCGAACTCCCTTGGAGGAGTTCGTTTTGCGTCAAAGAAATGCTAACCAAAATGGCCGACTTCCTGTTAGGTTTAGGGCGTGGCTCCAATTCAATTTTTTGTATGTTTGGGTATGATACACGTGTGTGTCGAGTTTCGTATGTGTACGACAAAGTAAGCGAAATTTGTCTATGGAGAAATTCGGAAAAACTTCTAGGGGGCGCTATTGAGGCATTTAGCCACGCCCATGGGAAACGACTCTATCCCCTGAAAGAGCTCCCCATTCTTGACCCGTGTATGAAATTTCGTGAGGACACGACTTCGTTAAAGCCACGAAATAGGCAAACGTAATTGTACGATAAAAATCGTCAGTCGCCGCGGCGGCACACGGACGCCGTTCGTCGTATCTTCACAGCGTCATAATGTAGCTTCAGCAACTGGTTCTGCATGTATTAGAAGTGGAATGAAGTTGATCGGGTGAAGTATGGATTTTTAATGAATTTTTGCGTACTTCCTGTTACCACCGGGGGGCGCTATGAGCCAGGCAGGAAGTCGATACATCAAAACGTTCAGGGAGGAGCCAACGTCATGTCCTTTGAATTTCAAGTGGCTACGACGAAGTATGTGCGCGTGAAAGGCAAACGAAATTTAAATTGGGATGATACACTTTAGCCGCGCGGCACACGGACGCCGTTGCTCGTAGGGTCAAAGCGTTCATGATGTAGCTTCGCCATCCGGGTCTGCATGTACTAGAAGTGTAACGAAGTCGATTTTGGTCAACTACGTATTTTTAAAACGAATTTTTTGTACGTTTCCTGTTACCACCGGGGGGCGCTATGAGCGACGTACGCAAATAATATGTCGGATCGTTCAGGGTCTCTCCATAGATTTTTGCACCAAGTTTGAAGCGTCTACGATCAAGTATGAGGGCATGAGAGCCGTTCGTATTTACATGGCGAGCACCGAAACAGTCGCCAAACTTCGGGCACGCCAGAGGCCAAGCGCTTTGAGCTACAGACCTGCGGAGCACAAGATAAGCTCAGCTAGGTCTGGCGATGTTCTGGACTCAATTTGGAGCCGATCGGGCGTAACCCCTCGGAGGAGTTCGTTTTGCGTTTACAAACTTTGAAGCAAAATGGCCGACTTCCTGTTGGGTTTCGGGCTTCGCCAGAAAAGGATTTTTTGTTCATCTTGCATTGATAAATATGTGTGCCGACTTTTGTCCGCTTTTATTAACGTCATTTTTTTCCCTATGGGTTTTTGACAAGTTTGTAGGGGGCGCTATTTTGCCATTTGGCCACGCCCACATGCGAGACCACCACTCAACGCTAAGTTGCCACAGGCCCCACGTGCGTGCAAAATTTCGTCCGTTTCTCGGCTTGGGAAAGGGGTCGAAATGGCCTTCGAAAAAAATAATAATAATAATAATAATAATAAACATTTGCATTTCAAGATAGCGTTTTTTCCCTGCCAGGTCACTTGAGTACTTGATTACTTGCTTGGTTACTTGTTGCTTGTCGGTGATCGGTGTGGATGTCGAATTACAATAGGGACCTCCCTGGGTCGTTGACACAGGCTCGGGCCCTAATAATAAACATTACAATTTCAATATAGCATTTTTCCCCGGGGGTCTTCCATACCACATGATTACTTCACTACTTGATTACTTTGGGGTCACTTGCACTTTGGGGTCACTTGCACGTTGGGGCATGAACGAATTTCAATAGGGCTTTCGCCAGGCGACTTGCAGTCGCCGCTCGGGCCCTAATTAAAGCCGCAAGCGGCTATGACGGGCCCTCGCTCCACGCCACTCGGCGTCCCCGCTACCCCCGGGCCGCTCTTCGAAAACCCCCGCGCGCAACCGGACGCGGGCGGCAGCGTCGAGGGCGGTCCCCTCGTCGAACACGTGACGTTTCGAGCAAATCGGACGACGTACGATGGAGTTACGGCAGGTTTACGGTTCGTCCACCAGGGGGCGGTAACGGGATGTGGGCCGTTGCGTTCGGGGTCGTGACCTCATCACACATGTGAAGTTTCGAGCCGATCGGACAATGTCGATGCAAAACACTACATTTCCTGTGTCCACAAGGGGGCGTATTGAGCGAGCTAGCGTACGATCAAATGGAGGCGTAGAGGGCGGGCCCCTGATCATGTACTGAAATTTTGAAGTGACTACGACCAAGTATGTGGGCGTGGAAGGCAAACGTAATAGCATGGCGACTAAACGAGCAGTTGACCAAATTTGTCGCCCCCTAGCAGCCACGCCGTTTCACGTAGAGAAAAGCTTTTAATAGTGTTTGACCAGCTCGGTCTCCTGATGATCTGTAGCGAATTTGAAGTCAATCGGGCAAAATCCGTGGGAGGTGGCAGTTCACGATGGAGCGCTATTCCTGTCGCCGCCACAAGGGGGCCATTAGCCGTAGCGTCATAGCGTTCACGAAATACCTTCACCAACTTGTTCGGCATGTTTTAGAAGTGGAATGAAGTTGATGGGGGCAACTATGTATTTTTAATTAATTTTAGCGCACTTCCTGTTACCACCGGGGGGCGCCATGAGTGACGTAGGAAAATAATATGTCGGATCGTTCAGGGTCACGCCATCATCATGTGCACCAAGTTTGAAGCCGCTGCGATCAAATCTGTGGGCGTGCTAGCATTGCAAACTTCTTAGCTGAATTCGGCAAATTGGCCGTGCCCTAGCAGCCACGCCCTTTTGACCTACACACCTGCGGAGCACAAGCCGTAATCAGCTCAGTCTGGAGATGTTCCGTACCCAATTTGAAGTCAATCGGGCGAACTCCCTCGGAGGAGTTCGTTTTGCGTCAAAGAAATGCTAACCAAAATGGCCGACTTCCTGTTAGGTTTAGGGCGTGGCTCCATTTCAATTTTTTGTATGTTTGGGTATGATACACGTGTGTGTCGAGTTTCGTATGTGTACGACAAAGTAAGCGAAATTTGTCTATGAAGAAATTCGGAAAAACTTCTAGGGGGCGCTATTGAGGCATTTAGCCACGCCCATGGGAAACGACTCTATCCGCTGAAAGAGCTCGCCATTCTTGACCCGTGTATGAAATTTCGTGAGGACACGACTTCGTTAAAGCCACGAAAAAGGCAAACGTAATTGTACGATAAAAAAATCGTCAGTCGCCGCGGCGGCACACGGACGCCGTTCGTCGTATCTTCACAGCGTTCATAATGTAGCTTCAGCAACTGGTTCTGCATGTATTAGAAGTGGAATGAAGTTGATCGTGAAGTATGGATTTTTAATGAATTTTTGCGTACTTCCTGTTACCACCGGGGGGCGCTATGAGCCAGGCAGGAAGTCGATACATCAAAACGTTCAGGGAGGAGCCAACGTCATGTCCTTTGAATTTCAAGTGGCTACGACGAAGTATGTGCGCGTGAAAGGCAAACGAAATTTAAATTGGGATGATACACTTTCGCCGCGGCGGCACACGGACGCCGTTGCTCGTAGGGTCAAAGCGTTCATGATGTAGCTTCACCATCCGGGTCTGCATGTACTAGAAGTGTAACGAAGTCGATTTGGTCAACTACGTATTTTTAACGAATTTTTGTACGTTTCCTGTTACCACCGGGGGGCGCTATGAGCGACGTACGCAAATAATATGTCGGATCGTTCAGGGTCTCTCCATAGATTTTTGCACCAAGTTTGAAGCGTCTACGATCAAGTATGAGGGCATGAGAGCCGTTCGTATTTACATGGCGAGCACCGAAACAGTCCGCCAAAACTTCGGCAACGCCAGAGGCCAAGCGCTTTGAGCTACAGACCTGCGGAGCACAAGATAAGCTCAGCTAGGTCTGGCGATGTTCTGGACCCAATTTGGAGCCGATCGGGCGTAACCCCTCGGAGGAGTTCGTTTTGCGTAAACCAACTTTGAAGCAAAATGGCCGACTTCCTGTTGGTTTTAGGGTATGTCATTTTATGAAATTTTTTTGAAGATCTCGGGTTGATGAATATGTTTACCAAGTTTCGGACAAATCGGTGTCGCAGACCCTCATTCCCTATGCGCGGTCTAGGGGGCGCTGTGGTGCCATTTGGCCACGCCCACATGCGAGACCACCACAGTACGCCGAGTTGCCACAGTCCCCACGTGCGTGTAAATTTTCCTCCGTTTCCCGGCTTGGGAAAGGGGTCGAAATCGCGTTCAAAGCGGCGGAAAAAGAATAATAATAATAATAATAATAAACATTACAATATCTGGGGTTTTTGCTGCCAGGTCTATGCAGTACTTGAGTACTTGCTTGCTTACTTGTTGTTACTCGTCGGCTGGCACGTCGACTAATGTGCATGTCGAATAACAATAGGGACCTCCCTGGGTCGTTGACACAGGCTCGGGCCCTAATAATTAAAGCCGCAAGCGGCTATGACGGGCCCTCGCTCCACGCCACTCGGAGTCCCCGCTACCCCCGGGCCGCTCTTCGAAAACCCCCGCGCGCGACCGGACGTGGGCGGCCGCGTCGAGGGCGGTCCCCTCGTCGAACACGTGAAGTTTCGAGCAAATCGGACGACGTACGATGGAGTTACGGCAGGTTTACGGTTCGTCCACCAGGGGGCGGTAACGGGATGTGGGCCGTTGTGTTCGGGTTCGTGACCTCATCACACATGTGAAGTTTCGAGCCGATCGGACAATGTCGATGCAAAACACGACATTTCCTGTGTCCACAAGGGGGCGTCTTGAGCGAGCTAGCGTACGATCAAATGGAGGCGTAGAGGGCCGGCCTCTGATCATGTACTGAAATTTTGAAGTGACTACGATCAAGTATGTGGGCGTGGAAGGCAAACGTAATAGCATGGCGACTAAACGAGCAGTTGACCAACTTTGTCGCCCCCTAGCGGCCACGCCGTTTGACGTAGAGAAAAGCTTTTAATAGTGTTTGACCAGCTCGGTCTCCTGATGACTTGTAGCGAATATGAAGTCAATCGGGCAAAATCCGTGGGAGGTGGCAGTTCGCGGTGGAGCGCTATTCCTGTCGCCGCCACAAGGGGGCCATTAGCCGTAGCGTCATAGCGTTCATGAAATACCTTCACCAACTTGTTCGGCATGTTTTAGAAGTGGAATGAAGTTGATGGGGTCAACGATGTATTTTTTAATGAATTTTAGCGCACTTCCTGTTACCACCGGGGGGCGCTATGAGTGACGTAGGAAAATAATATGTCGGATTTTTCAGGGTCACGCCCTCATCATGTGCACCAAGTTTGAAGCCGCTGCGATCAAATCTGTGGGTGTGATAGCATTGCAAACTTCTTAGCTGAATTCGGCAACTTGGCCGTGCCCTAGCAGCCACGCCCTTTTGACCTACACACCTGCGGAGCACAAGCCGTAATCAGCTTGGTCTGGAGATGTTCTGTACCCAATTTGAAGTCAATCGGGCGAACTCCCTCGGAGGAGTTCGTTTTGCGTCAAAGAAATGCTAACCAAAATGGCCGACTTCCTGTTAGGTTTAGGGCGTGGCTCCCATTCAATTTTTTGTATGTTTGGGTATGATACACGTGTGTGTCGAGTTTCGTATGTGTACGACAAAGTAAGCGAAATTTGTCTATGGAGAAATTCGGAAAAACTTCTAGGGGGCGCTATTGAGGCATTTATCCACGCCCATGGGAAACGACTCTATCCGCTGAAAGAGCTCGCCATTCTTGACCTGTGTATGAAATTTCGTGAGGACACGACTTCGTTAAAGCCACGAAAAAGGCAAACGTAATTGTACGATAAAAAATCGTCAGTCGCCGCGGCGGCACACGGACGCCGTTCGTCGTAGCTTCACAGCGTTCATAATGTAGCTTCAGCAACTGGTTCTGCATGTATTAGAAGTGGAATGAAGTTGATCGGGTGAAGTATGGATTTTTTAACGAATTTTTGCGTACTTCCTGTTACCACCGGGGGGCGCTATGAGTCAGGCAGGAAGTCGATATATCAAAACGTTCAGGGCGGAGCCAACGTCATGTCCTTTGAATTTCAAGTGGCTACGACGAAGTATGTGCGCGTAATCGGGAAACGTAATTTTATGACAAAAAATCGGCAGTCGCCGCGGCGGCACACGGACGCCGTTGCTCGTAGGGTCAAAGCGTTCATGATTGTAGCTTCACCATCCGGGTCTGCATGTACTAGAAGTGTAACGAAGTCGATTTGGTCAACTACGTATTTTTAACGAATTTTTGTACGTTTCCTGTTACCACCGGGGGGCGCTATGAGCGACGTCGGCAAATAATATGTCGGATCGTTCAGGGTCTCGCCATAGATTTTTGCACCAAGTTTGAAGCGTCTACGATCAAGTATGTGGGCATGAGAGCCATTCGTATTTACATGGCGAGCACCGAAACAGTCGCCAAACTTCGGGGCACGCCAGAGGCCAAGCGCTTTGAGCTACAGACCTGCGGAGTACAAGATAAGCTCAGCTAGGTCTGACGATGTTCTGAACCCAATTTGGAGCCGATCGGGCGTAACCCCTAGGAGGAGTTCGTTTTGCGTTTACAAACTTTGAAGCAAAATGGCCGACTTCCTGTTGGGTTTCGGGCTTCGCGATAGGAGGATTTTGTGTTCATCTCGCATTGATGAACATGTGTGGCGATTTTGGTCCGCTTTCGTTAACGTCATTTTTTTCCCTATGGGTTTTTGGGAAAATTGTAGGGGGCGCTATTTAGCCATCTGGCCCCGCCCAAATGCGACGCTGCCAAAATATCAAATTTTTCGCGAAGCCCCACGAGGCTACAAAGTTTGGTGAGTTTTCGTGCATGGCAAAGGGGTCGTTTTTGCGATTCTTTGCGGGGAATAATAATAATAATAATAATAATAATAAACATTACAATATCTGGGGTTTTTGCTGCCAGGTCTATGCAGTACTTGAGTACTTGCTTGCTTACTTGTTGTTACTCGTCGGCTGGCACGTTGACTAATGTGCATGTCGAATAACAATAGGGACCTCCCTGGGTCGTTGACACAGGCTCGGGCCCTAATAATAATAATAAACATTTGCATTTCAAGGTAGCGTTTTTTCCTGCCAGGTCACTTGAGTACTTGATTACTTGCTTGGTTACTTGTTGCTTGTCGGTGATCGGTGTGGATGTCGAATTTCAATAGGGACCTCCCTGGGTCGTTGACACAGGCTCGGGCCCTAATAATAATAAACATTACAATATCTGGAGTTTTTGCTGCCAGGTCTATGCAGTACTTGAGTACTTGCTTGCTTACTTGTTGTTACTCGTCGGCTGGCACGTTGACTAATGTGCATGTCGAATAACAATAGGGACCTCCCTGGGTCGTTGACACAGGCTCGGGCCCTAATTAAAGCCGCAAGCGGCTATGACGGGCCCTCGCTCCACGCCACTCGGCGTCCCCGCTACCCCCGGGCCGCTCTTCGAAAACCCCCGCGCGCAACCGGACGTGGGCGGCTGCGTCGAGGGCGGTCCCCTCGTCGAACACGCGAAGTTTCGAGCAAAACGGACAACGTACGATGGAGTTACGGCAGGTTTAACGGTTCGTCCCACCAGGGGCGGTAACGGGATGTGGGCCGTTGCGTACGGGGTCGTGACCTCATCACACATGTGAAGTTTCGAGCCGATCGGACAATGTCGATGCAAAACGCGACATTTCCTGTGTCCACAAGGGGGCGTATTGAGCGAGCTAGCGTACGATCAAATGGAGGCGTAGAGGGCCGGCCCCTGATCATGTACTGAAATTTTGAAGTGACTACGACCAAGTATGTGGGCGTGGAAGGCAAACGTAATAGCATGGCGACTAAACGAGCAGTTGGCCAACTTTGTCGCCCCCTAGCGGCCACGCCGTTTCACGTAGAGAAAAGCTTTTAATAGTGTTTGACCAGCTCGGTCTCCTGATGATCTGTAGCGAATATGAAGTCAATCGGGCAAAATCCGTGGGAGGTGGCAGTTCACGATGGAGCGCTATTCCTGTCGCCGCCACAAGGGGGCCATTAGCCGTAGCGTCATAGCGTTTCACGAAATACCTTCACCAACTTGTTCGGCATGTTTTAGAAGTGGAATGAAGTTGATGGGGTCAACGATGTATTTTTAATGAATTTTAGCGCACTTCCTGTTACCACCGGGGCCGCTATGAGTGACGTAGGAAAATAATATGTCGGATCGTTCAGGTCACGCCCATCATCATGTGCACCAAGTTTGAAGCTGCTGCGATCAAATCTGTGGGCGCGATAGCATTTAAACCTTTTTAGCTGAATTCGGGAAATTGGCCGTGCCCTAGTAGCCACGCCCTTTGACCTACACACCTGCGGAGCACAAGCCGTAATCAGCTCAGTCTGGAGATGTTCCGTGCCCAATTTGAAGTCAATCGGGCGAACTCCCTCGGAGGAGTTCGTTTTGCGTCAAAGAAATGCTAACCAAAATGGCCGACTTCCTGTTGGGTTTAGGGCGTGGCTCCAATTCAATTTTTGGTATGTTTGGGTATGATACACGTGTGTGTCGAGTTTCGTATGTGTACGACAAAGTAAGCGAAATTTGTCTATGGAGAATTTCGTAAAAACTTCACGGGGGCGCTATTGAGGCATTTAGCCACGCCCTTGGGAAACGACTCTATCCGCTGAAAGAGCTCGCCATTCTTGACCTGTGGATGAAATTTCGTGAGGACACGACTTCGTTAAAGCCACGAAAAAGGCAAACGTAATTGTACGATAAAAAATCGTCAGTCGCCGCGGCGGCACAACGGACGCCGTTCGTCGTAGCTTCACAGCGTTCATAATGTAGCTTCAGCAACTGGTTCTGCATGTATTAGAAGTGGAATGAAGTTGATCGAGTGAAGTATGGATTTTTAACAAATTTTTGCGTACTTCCTGTTACCACCGGGGGGCGCTATGAGCCAGGCAGGAAGTCGATACATCAAAACGTTCAGGGCGGAGCCAACGTCATGTCCTTTGAATTTCAAGTGGCTACACGAAGTATGTGCGCGTAATTGGGAAACGTAATTTTACGACAAAAAATCGGCAGTCGCCGCGGCGGCACACTGACGCCGTTGCTCGTAAGGGTCAAAACGTTCATGATGTAGCTTCACCATCCGGGTCTGCATGTACTAGAAGTGTAACGAAGTCGATTTGGTCAACTACGTATTTTTAAACGAATTTTTGTACGTTTCCTGTGACCACCGGGGGGCGCTATGAGCGACGTCGGCAAATAATATGTCGGATCGTTCAGGGTCTCGCCATAGATTTTTGCACCAAGTTTGAAGCGTCTACGATCAAGTATGTGGGCATGAGAGCCATTCGTATTTACATGGCGAGCACCGAAACAGTCGCCAAACTTCGGGGCACGCCAGAGGCCAACCCCTTTGAGCTACAGACCTGCGGAGCACAAGATAAGCTCAGCTAGGTCTGACGATGTTCTGGACCCAATTTGGAGCCGATCGGAGCGTAACCCCTCGGAGGAGTTCGTTTTGCGTAAAATAAATGCTAACCAAAATGGCCGACTTCCTGTTGGTTTTTGGGCTTCGCACGAAACAAATTTTTTTCATGTCTGGGTATGATACATATGTGTACCAAGTTTGGGCAGCCTGCGAGAAAAAAAATTTTGGTCCCTATGGCCGGGGGTCAAAAGTTCAAGGGGGCGCTGTTGTGCCAATTTGCCCCGCCCACAAACGGCGATAGTATCAGATCGAAATTTTTTCAGGTCCCGACGTGTGTCCCAAATTTCGTGAGTTTTCGAGCGTGGCAAAGGGGTCAAATCGAGGTTCAAAGTCGCGGAAAAATAATAATAATAATAATAATAAAAATAAACACTTGCATTTCGGGGAATTTTGCGCCAGGTCAGTGGAGTACTTGATTACTTGCTTGCTTACTTGTTGTTACTCGTCGGCTGGCACGTCGACTAATGTGGATGTCGAATAACAATAGGGACCTCCCTGGGTCGTTGACACAGGCTCGGGCCCTAATTAAAGCCGCAAGCGGCTATGACGGGCCCTCGCTCCACGCCACTCGGCGTCCCCGCTACCCCCGGGCAGCTCATCGAAACCCCCGCGCGCAACCGGACGTGGGCGGCTGCGTCGAGGGCGGTCCCCTCGTCGAACACGTGACGTTTCGAGCAAATCGGACAACGTACGATGGAGTTACGGCAGGTTTACGGTTCGTCCACCAGGGGGCGGTAACGGGATGTGGGCCGTTGCGTACGGGGTCGTGACCTCATCACACATGTGAAGTTTCGAGCTGATCGGACAATGTCGATGCAAAACGCGACATTTCCTGTGTCCACAAGGGGGCGTATTGAGCGAGCTAGCGTACGATCAAATGGAGGCGTAGAGGGCGGGCCCCTGATCATGTCCTGAAATTTTGAAGTGACTACGACCAAGTATGTGGGCGTGGAAGGCAAACGTAATAGCATGGCGACTAAACGAGCAGTTGACCAACTTTGTTGCCCCCTAGCAGCCACGCCGTTTCACGTAGAGAAAAGCTTTTAATAGTGTTTGACCAGCTCGGTCTCCTGATGATCTGTAGCGAATATGAAGTCAATCGGGCAAAATCCGTGGGAGGTGGCAGTTCACGATGGAGCGCTATTCCTGTCGCCGCCACAAGGGGGCCATTAGCCGTAGCGTCATAGTGTTCACGAAATACCTTCACCAACTTGTTCGGCATGTTTTAGAAGTGGAATGAAGTTGATGGGGTCAACGATGTATTTTTAATGAATTTTAGCGCACTTCCTGTTACCACCGGGGGGCGCTATGAGTGACGTATGAAAGTAATATGTCAGATCGTTCAGGGTCACGCCCTCATCATGTACAGCAAGGTTGAAGCCGCTGCGATCAAATCTGTGGGCGTGCTAGCATTGCAAACTTCTTAGCTGAATTCGGCAACTTGGCCGTGCCCTAGCAGCCACGCCCTTTTGACCTACACACCTGCGGAGCACAAGCCGTAATCAGCTCAGTCTGGAGATGTTCTGTACCCAATTTGAAGTCAATCGGGCGAACTCCCTCGAGGAGTTTCGTTTTGCGTCAAAAGAAATGCTAACCAAAATGGCCGACTTCCTGTTAGGTTTAGGGCGTGGCTCCAATTCAATTTTTTGTATGTTTGGGTATGATACACGTGTGTGTCGAGTTTCGTATGTGTACGACAAAGTAAGCGAAATTTGTCTATGGAGAATTTCGGAAAAACTTCTAGGGGGCGCTATTGAGGCATTTAGCCACGCCCATGGGAAACGACTCTATCCCCTGAAAGAGCTCGGCATTCTTGACCCGTGGATGAAATTTCGTGAGGACACGACTTCGTTAAAGCCACGAAAAAGGCAAACGTAATTGTACGATAAAAAATCGTCAGTCGCCGCGGCGGCACACGGACGCCGTTCGTCGTATCTTCACAGCGTTCATAATGTAGCTTCAGCAACTGGTTCTGCATGTATTAGAAGTGGAATGAAGTTGATCGGGTGAAGTATGGATTTTTAATGAATTTTTGCGTACTTCCTGTTACCACCGGGGGGCGCTATGAGCCAGGCAGGAAGTCGATACATCAAAACGTTCAGGGAGGAGCCAACGTCATGTCCTTTGAATGTCAAGTGGCTACGACGAAGTATGTGCGCGTGAAAGGCAAACGAAATTTAAATTGGGATGATACACTTTCGCCGCGGCGGCACACGGACGCCGTTGCTCGTAGGGTCAAAGCGTTCATGATGTAGCTTCACCATCCGGGTCTGCATGTACTAGAAGTGTAACGAAGTCGATTTGGTCAACTACGTATTTTTAACGAATTTTTGTACGTTTCCTGTTACCACCGGGGGGCGCTATGAGCGACGTACGCAAATAATATGTCGGATCGTTCAGGTCTCTCCATAGATTTTTGCACCAAGTTTGAAGCGTCTACGATCAAGTATGAGGGCATGAGAGCCGTTCGTATTTACATGGCGAGCACCGAAACAGTCGCCAAACTTCGGGGCACGCCAGAGGCCAAGCGCTTTGAGCTACAGACCTGCGGAGCACAAGATAAGCTCAGCTAGGTCTGGCGATGTTCTGGACCCAATTTGGAGCCGATCGGGCGTAACCCCTCGGAGGAGTTCGTTTTGCGTAAACCAACTTTGAAGCAAAATGGCCGACTTCCTGTTGGTTTTAGGGTATGTCATTTTATGAAATTTTTTTGAAGATCTCGGGTTGATGAATATGTTTACCAAGTTTCGGACAAATCGGTGTCGCAGACCCTCATTCCCTATGCGCGGTCTAGGGGGCGCTGTGGTGCCATTTGGCCACGCCCACATGCGAGACCACCACAGTACGCCGAGTTGCCACAGTCCCCACGTGCGTGTAAATTTTCCTCCGTTTCCCGGCTTGGGAAAGGGGTCGAAATCGCGTTCAAAGCGGCGGAAAAAGAATAATAATAATTAAAGCCGCAAGCGGCTATGACGGGCCCTCGCTCCACGCCACTCGGCGTCCCCGCTACCCCCGGGCCGCTCTTCGAAAACCCCCGCGCGCAACCGGACGTGGGCGGCTGCGTCGAGGGCGGTCCCCTCGTCGAACACGTGAAGTTTCGAGCAAAACGGACAACGTACGATGGAGTTACGGCAGGTTTACGGTTCGTCCACCAGGGGGCGGTAACGGGATGTGGGCCGTTGCGTACGGGGTCGTGACCTCATCACACATGTGAAGTTTCGAGCTGATCGGACAATGTTGATGCAAAACGCGACATTTCCTGTGTCCACAAGGGGGCGTATTGAGCGAGCTAGCGTACGATGAAATGGAGGCGTAGAGGGCCGGCCTCTGATCATGTACTGAAATTTTGAAGTGACTACGACCAAGTATGTGGGCGTGGAAGGCAAACGTAATAGCATGGCGACTAAACGAGCAGTTGACCAACTTTGTCGCCCCCTAGCAGCCACGCCGTTTCACGTAGAGAAAAGCTTTTAATAGTGTTTGACCAGCTCGGTCTCCTGATGATCTGTAGCGAATATGAAGTCAATCGGGCAAAATCCGTGGGATGTGGCAGTTCACGATGGAGCGCTATTCCTGTCGCCGCCACAAGGGGGCCATTAGCCGTAGCGTCATAGCGTTCACGAAATACCTTCACCAACTTGTTCGGCATGTTTGAGAAGTGGAATGAAGTTGATGGGGGCAACTATGTATTTTTAATGAATTTTAGCGCACTTCCTGTTACCACCGGGGGGCGCTATGAGTGACGTAGGAAAATAATATGTCGGATCGTTCAGGGTCACGCCCTCATCATGTGCACCAAGTTTGAATCCGCTGCGATCAAATCTGTGGGGGTGATAGCATTGCAAACTTCTTAGCTGAATTCGGCAACTTGGCCGTGCCCTAGCAGCCACGCCCTTTGACCTACACACCTGCGGAGCACAAGCCGTAATCAGCTTGGTCTGGAGATGTTCCGTGCCCAATTTGAAGTCAATCGGGCGAACTCCCTCGGAGGAGTTCGTTTTGCGTCAAAGAAATGCTAACCAAAATGGCCGACTTCCTGTTGGGTTTAGGGCGTGGCTCCAATTAAATTTTTTGTATGTTTGGGTATGATACACGTGTGTGTCGAGTTTCGTATGTGTACGACAAAGTAAGCGAAATTTGTCTATGGAGAAATTCGGAAAAACTTCTAGGGGGCGCTATTGAGGCATTTAGCCACGCCCATGGGAAACGACTCTATCCGCTGAAAGAGCTCGCCATTCTTGACCCGTGGATGAAATTTCGTGAGGAACACGACTTCGTTAAAGCCACGAAAAAGGCAAACGTAATTGTACGATAAAAAATCGACAGTCGCCGCGGCGGCACACGGACGCCGTTCGTCGTATCTTCACAGCGTTCATAATGTAGCTTCAGCAACTGGTTCTGCATGTATTAGAAGTGGAATGAAGTTTGATCGGGTGAAGTATGGATTTTTAATGAATTTTTGCGTACTTCCTGTTACCACCGGGGGGCGCTATGAGCCAGGCAGGAAGTCGATACATCAAAACGTTCAGGGAGGAGCCAACGTCATGTCCTTAAAATTTCAAGTGGCTACGACGAAGTATGTGCGCGTGAAAGGCAAACGTAATTTAAATTGGGATGATACACATTCGCCGCGGCGGCACACGGACGCCGTTGCTCGTAGGGTCAAAGCGTTCATGATGTAGCTTCACCATCCGGGTCTGCATGTACTAGAAGTGTAACGAAGTCGATTTGGTCAA
Organism: Trachurus japonicus; assembly: GCF_045865225.1. Classification (NCBI taxonomy): domain Eukaryota; kingdom Metazoa; phylum Chordata; class Actinopteri; order Carangiformes; family Carangidae; genus Trachurus; species Trachurus japonicus. The sequence goes on along the minus strand of NW_028221234.1, from coordinate 18,741 downwards.
CTACGTATTTTTAACGAATTTTTGTACGTTTCCTGTTACCACCGGGGGGCGCTATGAGCGACGTCGGCAAATAATATGTCGGATCGTTCAGGGTCTCGCCATAGATTTTTGCACCAAGTTTGAAGCGTCTACGATCAAGTATGTGGGCATGAGAGCCATTCGTATTTACATGGCGAGCACCGAAACAGTCGCCAAACTTCGGGGCACGCCAGAGGCCAACCCCTTTGAGCTACAGACCTGCGGAGCACAAGATAAGCTCAGCTAGGTCTGACGATGTTCTGAACCCAATTTGGAGCCGATCGGGCGTAACCCCTCGGAGGAGTTCGTTTTGCGTAAAATAAATGCTAACCAAAATAGCCGACTTCCTGTTGGTTTTTGGGCTTCGCACGAAACAAATTTTTTTCATGTCTGGGTATGATACACATGTGTACAAAGTTTGGCCAACTTCCGGGAAAAAAAATTTTGGTCCCTATGGCAGGGGGTCCAAAGTTCTAGGGGGCGCTGTTTGACAATTTGGCCCCGCCCATAAACGGCAATGCCAAAATATCAAATTTTTCACCAGACTGGATGCGCTCGCAAAATTTCATTCGAATTTGAGCATGTTAAAGGGGCGAAATTGGCGATTCATTGTTCGGGAGAATAATAATAATAGGAAAAATAAACATTACAATATCTGGGGTTTTTGCTGCCAGGTCTATGCAGTACTTGGTTACTTGCTTGCTTACTTGTTGTTACTCGTCGGCTGGCACGTTGACTAATGTGCATGTCGAATAACAATAGGGACCTCCCTGGGTCGTTGACACAGGCTCGGGCCCTAATAATTAAAGCCGCAAGCGGCGATGGCGGGCCCTCGCTCGCCCATGCCACCGCGGGGCCTGAGGCACGCCGGGGCCGTGGCGCGGAGCAGAAAGGGAGAAATAACCAGGAAGGAGGCCAAAAATGCAATGTTTCGTTCATCCACCAGGGGGCAGTCACCGCATGTGGTGTGGTGCGTTCAGGGGCCGCCCCTCATCACTCGTGTGAAGTTTGGAGTGAATCGGACAAAGCATGAGGGAGTTATGAGCAGTTAAAGGTTCGTCCACTAGGGGGCAGTAATGGGATGCATGCAGGTGTGTTCAGGGTCAGTCCCTCATCACACATGTGAAGTTTCGTGGAAATCGGACAAAATCATGAGGGAGTTATGAGCAGTTAAAAGTTTGTCCACTAGGGGGCAGTAATGGTATGCGTGCAGGTGTGTTCAGGGTCAGTCCCTCATCACACATGTGAAGTTTCGTGGAAATCGGACAAAGCATGAGGGAGTTATGAGCAGTTAAAAGTTTGTCCACTAGGGGGCAGTAATGGTATGCGTGCAGGTGTGTTCAGGGTCAGTCCCTCATCACGTATGTGAAGTTTCGTGGAAATCGGACAATGTTGATGCAAAAAATCGCACTTCCTGTTTCCACTAGGGGGCCACATGAGCGACACTCCTATCAGATGGAAGAGGTCTCCACCCTGGACCTGTCTATCAATTTTCATGATGATACGAGTTCATTAAAGCCATCAAAAAGCCAAACGTATTTTCATGGCGAGGAATTGATGGTAGCCACGCCCCCACAGGGACGCCATTACTCGTAGCTTCACAGTCTTCATAATGTAGCTTCACCAACTGGTTCTGCATGTTTTAGAAGTGGAATGAAGTTGATGGGGTGAACTATGTATTTTTAATGAATTTTAGTACACTTCCTGTTACCACCGGGGGGCGCTATGAGTTACGTGGGATATTAATATATCGGGACGTTCAGGGTGGAGCCATCATCATGTTCAGCAAGTTTGAAGTTGATTGGATGAAGTATGTGGGCGTGAGAGCCAATCGTATTACATGGCGAGCACGCCAAAGTGAATTGAGCGCTGGCAGCCACGCCCTTTGACCTACGGACTCACGGCGCACAAGATAAGCTCAGCTAGGTCTGGAGATGTGGTGTACCTAATTTCAACTTGATCGGGCGAACGCTGTGGGAGGAGTTCGTTTTAGGCGGGAAAAATCAAAACCAAAATGGCCGACTTCCTGTTGGGTTGAGGTCATGAGGTCAAGAGGCTTTTTTGCATATCTGGGTATAATACATATGTGTACCAAATTTTATTGACATCGGACAAAGTGACCCGACTTCCCTATGGGGATTTTGAAAGTTTGTAGGGGGCGCTATTTCGGCATTTCGCGTCGACCATGTGCGACCACCCAAAAATATCGAATTTCGGATCCGGCCGGACGTCCGTGCAAAAGTAGAAGCATTTTCGCGTTGGGGAAAGGGGCGAAATTGGGGCATGAAGTCGGAGAAGAATAATAATAATAATAATAATAATAATAAACAGCGCGATTTCAAAAGGGCTTTCGCTGGGCGACTTGCAGTCGCCGCTCGGGCCCTAATTAAAGCCGCAAGCGGCGATGGCGGGCCCTCGCTCGCCCATGCCACCGCGGGGCCTGAGGCACGCCGGGGCCGTGGCGCGGAGCAGAAATGGAGAAAAAACCCGGAAGGAGGCAAAAAACGCAATGTTTCGTTCATCCACCAGGGGGCAGTCACCGCATGTGGTCTGGTGCGTTCAGGGGCCGCCCCTCATCACTCGTGTGAAGTTTGGAGTGAATCGGACAAAGCATGAGTGAGTTATGAGCAGTTGAAGGTTCGTCCACTAGGGGGCAGTAATGCGATGCGTGCAGGTGTGTTCAGGGTCAGTCCCTCATCACACATGTGAAGTTTCTTGGAAATCGGACAAAGCATGAGGGAGTTATGAGCAGTTAAAGGTTCGTCCACTAGGGGGCAGTAATGGGATGCATGCAGGTGTGTTCAGGGTCAGTCCCTCATCACACATGTGAAGTTTCGTGGAAATCGGACAATGTTGATGTAAAATATGGCACTTCCTGTTTCCACTAGGGGGCTACATGAGTGAGATCGTCTATGAGTACATAGAAACGTTGAGGTCGTGACCCTGGACCTGTGTACCAATTTTCATGTTGATACGAGTTCAATAAAGCCATCCAAAGGGTAAACGTATTGTCATGGCGAGGAATGATAGCCACGCCCCCACAGGGACGCCATTACTCGTAGCTTCACAGTCTTCATAATGTAGCTTCACCAACTGGTTCTGCATGTTTTAGAAGTGGAATGAAGTTGATGGGGCAAAGTATGTACATTTTCAAAATTTTAGTACACTTCCTGTTACCACCGGGGGGCGCTATGAGTTACGTGGGAAGTTAATATGTGTGGCGGCCTGGGAAAACCCGTCGGATGTCGCTGACGTTCGATTGTGGCAAATAGCCAAAATAGGTGGAAAAGCACTATTTCCACGATTTTGATATTTTGTGTGATTCTGGTACTTTGAACTCTCTACTACATCGTGGTGAATAAATATTTTAAGAAAACAAAACGGAAAGTACTTATTTTTATGTTTTTGTGGCGAGTAAAGCGTTTCGTTTCCAGCTGAGCCACAGCACAGCTGAGCTGCAGCAGCAGCGCTAGAGGAGACAGGTCCGTTGTTGTTGTTGAGGTAACATTCAAGGACCCTCGGAAAGCAGAGAATCCCGCGATTCAGATGCCTTTTTACAGCTGATCTTTATCATAAACGGTTCGGAAGTTATAATATGTTGTTGATGTTTTGTAAAACATGTGCAAGTGCCGATGATAAGTTCGGTTTAGCGCCGATGCTACGTTCGGATTAGCATCGATGCTACGCTCGGTTAGCGTCTGTTCCCGTACCACGTGATTACACGCACCCTATACGGTCCCTTCTTGTCATAGAGGCACCATTCAAAGACCCTCGGAAAGCAGAAAACCACACGATTCAGATACAGTTTACAGCTCGTCTCTATCATAAACGGTTCAGAAGCTGTTTAATGTTTTGTAAAACACTCGTCTTTAGAGGGTTAAGACAGCAACGTTCTAGTTAAAGCCATTTTTCTCACTTTTCAGTTTTTTGGTCATAATAGATTAAAATGCCCATAACTTTTGATCTGAAAGGGCTATCTCAGTTATTCAGACAGTTATGAATGGCTGAAGACTTCTAGTTTATGGAAATATCAAAAAATGAAAATGTCAAAATCCCACCATGTGAAGGGTTTTCCCAGGCCACCACACATATATCGGGACGTTCAGGGCGGAGCCATCGTCATGTCCAGCAAGTTTGAAGTTGATTGGATGAAGTATGGGGGACGTGAGAGCCACACGTATGGACATGGCGAGAACGCCAAAGTGAATTGAGCGCTGGCAGCCACGCCCTTTGACCTACGGACTCACGGAGCACAAGATAAGCTCAGCGAGGTCTGGAGATGTGGTGTACCTAATTTCAACTTGATCGGGTGAACGCTCTGGGAGGAGTTAATTTTAGGCGGGAAAAATCTACACCAAAATGGCCGACTTCCTGTTGGGTTGAGGTCATGAGGTCAAGAGGCTTTTTTGCATATCTGGGTATAATACATATGTGTACCAAATTTTATCAACATCGGACAAAGTCAGTCAAATTCCCTATGGGGATTTTGAAAGTTTGTAGGGGGCGCTATTTCGCCATTTTGCGTCGACCATGTGCGACGACCCAAAAATATCGAATTTCGGATGAGGCCGGAGGGACATGCAAAGTTAGACAACTTTTCCAGTTGGGGAAAGGGGCGAAATTGGGGCATGAAGAGTCGCGTGAATAATAAGAATAATAAACAGCGCGATTTCAATAGGGCTTTCGCTGGGCGACTTGCAGTCGCCGCTCGGGCCCTAATTAAAGCCGCAAGCGGCGATGACGGGCCCTCGCTCGCCCATGCCACCGCGGGGCCTGAGGCATGTCGGGGCTGCAATGTTTCGTTCATCCACCAGGTGGCGCTAAGCAGTTGTGTGTGGGTGCGTTCAGGGGCGGCCCCTCATCACTCATGTGAAGTTTGGAGTGAATCGGACAAAGCATGAAGGAGTTATGAGCAGTTAATGGTTCATCCAGCAGGGGGGCAGTAATGGGATGCGTGCAGGTGTGTTCAGGGTCAGCCCCTCATCACACATGTGAAGTTTCGTGGAAATCGGACAAAGCATGAGGGAGTTATGAGCAGTTAAAGGTTCGTCCACTAGGGGCAGTAATGGGATGCGTGCAGGTGTGTTCAGGGTCAGCCCCTCATCACACATGTGAAGTTTCGTGGAAATCGGACAAAGCATGAGGGAGTTATGAGCAGTTAAAGGTTCGTCCACTAGGGGGCAGTAATGGGATGCATGTAGGTGTGTTCAGGGTCAGTCCCTCATCACACATGTGAAGTTTCGTGGAAATCGGACAATGTTGATGCAAAAAATGGCACTTCCTGTTTCCACTAGGGGGCGAATGAGTGAGATCGCCTATGAGCACATAGAAACGTTGAGGTCGTGACCCTGGACCTGTGTACCAATTTTCATGTTGATACGAGTTCAATAAAGCCATCCAAAGGGCAAACGTAATGTCATAGCGAGGAATGTTAGCCACGCCCCCACAGGGACGCCATTACACGTAGCTTCACAGCGTTCATAATGTAGCTTCACCAACTGGTTCTGCATGTTGTAGAAGTGGAATGAAGTTGATGGGGCAAAGTATGTACATTTTCAAAATTTTAGTACACTTCCTGTTACCACCGGGGGGCGCTATGAGTTACGTGGGAAGTTAATATATCGGGACGTTCAGGGCGGAGCCATCGTCATGTCCAGCAAGTTTGAAGTTGATTGGATGAAGTATGTGGGCGTGAGAGCCACACGTATGGACATGGCGAGAACGCCAAAGTCTGATGAGCGCTGGCAGCCACGCCCTTTGACCTATGGACTCACGGAGCACAACGTAAGCTCAGCTAGTTCTGGAGATGTGGTATACCTAATTTGAACTTGATCGGGCGAACGCTCTGGGAGGAGTTAAGTTTAGGCGGGAAAAATCTACACCAAAATGGCTGACTTCCTGTTGGGTTGAGGTCATGAGGTCAAGAGGCTTTTTTGCATATCTGGGTATAATACATATGTGTACCGAATTTTATCAACATCGGACAAAGTCAGTCAAATTCCCTATGGGGATTTTGAAAGTTTGTAGGGGGCGCTATTTCGCCATTTTGCGTCGACCATGTGCGACGACCCAAAAATATCGAATTTCGGATGAGGCCGGAGGGACATGCAAAGTTAGACAACTTTTCCAGTTGGGGAAAGGGGCGAAATTGGGCAAGAAAGTCGCTCGTGAATAATAATAAGAATAATTAAAGCCGCAAGCGGCGGATGACGGGCCCTCGCTCGCCATAGCCAACCGCGGGCCTGAGGCATGTCGGGGCTGCAATGCTTCGTTCATCCACCAGGTGGCGCTAAGCAGTTGTGGGTGGGTGCGTTCAGGGGCAGCCCCTCATCACTCATGTGAAGTTTGGAGTGAATCGGACAAAGCATGAAGGAATTATGAGCAGTTAAAGGTTCGTCCACTAGGGGCAGTAATGGGATGCGTGCAGGTGTGTTCAGGGTCACTCCCTCATCACACATGTGAAGTTTCGTGGAAATCGGACAATGTTGATGTAAAATATGCCACTTCCTGTTTCCACTAGGGGCGAATGAGTGAGATCGCCTATGAGTACATAGAAACGTTGAGGTTGTGACCCTGGACCTGTGTACCAATTTTCATGTTGATAGGAGTTCAATAAAGCCATCCAAAGGGCAAACGTATTGTCATGGCGAGGAATTGTCGCCGCGCCCCCACACGGACGCCATTACTCGTAGCTTCACAGCGTTCATGATGGAGCTTCACCAACTGGTTCTGCATGTATTAGAAGTGGAATGAAGTTGATGGGGCAAAGAATGTACATTTTCCAAATTTTAGTACACTTCCTGTTACCACCGGGGGGCGCTATTAGTTACGTGGGAAGTTAATATATCGGGACGTTCAGGGCGGAGCCATCATCATGTCCAGCAAGTTTGAAGTTGATTGGATGAAGTATGTGGGCGTGAGAGCCACTCGTATGGACATGGCGAGCACGCCAAAGTGAATTGAGCGCTGGCAGCCACGCCCTTGGACCTACGGAATCACGGAGCACACGATAAGCTCAGCGAGGTCTGGAGATGTGGTATACCTAATTTGAACTTGATTCGGGCGAACGCTCTGGGAGGAGTTAATTTTAGGCGGGAAAAATCTACACCAAAATGGCCGACTTCCTGTTGGGTTAAGGGCGTGGCTACAATTCAATTTTTTGTATGTTTGGGTATGATAACGTGTGTGTCGAGTTTTGTATGTGTTCGACAAAGTAAGCGAAATTTGTCTATGAAGAATTTCGGAAAAACTTCAAGGGGGCGCTATTGAGGCATTTAGCCACGCCCATAGGAAACGACTCTATCTGCTGAAAGAGCTCGCCATTCTTGACCCGTGTATGAAATTTCGTGAGGACACGACTTTGTTAAAGCCACGAAAAAGGCAAACGTAATTGTACGATAAAAAATCGTCAGTCGCCGCGGCGGCACACGGACGCCGTTCGTCGTATCTTCACAGCGTTCATAATGTAGCTTCAGCAACTGGTTCTGCATGTATTAGAAGTGTAATGAAGTTGATCGGGTGAAGTATAGATTTTTAATGAATTTTTGCGTACTTCCTGTTACCACCGGGGGGCGCTATGAGCCAGGCAGGAAGTCGATACATCAAAACGTTCAGGGCGGAGCCAACGTCATGTCCTTTGAATTTCAAGTGGCTACGACGAAGTATGTGCGCGTAACAGGAAACGTAATTTTACGACAAAAAAAACCTCAGTCGCCGCGGCGGCACACGGACGCCGTTCGTCGTATCTTCAAAGCGTTCATAATGTAGCTTCAGCAACTGGTTCAGCATGTACTAGAAGTGGAACAAAGTCGATTTAGTGAACTACGTATTTTTTAACGAATTTTTGTACGTTTCCTGTTACCACCGGGGGGCGCTATGAGCGACGTAGGCAAATAATATGTCGGATCGTTCAGGGTCTCGCCATAGATTTTTGCACCAAGTTTGAAGCGTCTACGATCAAGTATGTGGGCATGAGAGCCGTTCGTATTTACATGGCGAGCACCGAAACAGTCGCCAAACTTCGGGGCACGCCAGAGGCCAAGCGCTTTGAGCTACAGACCTGCGGAGCACAAGATAAGCTCAGCTAGGTCTGACGATGTTCTGAACCCAATTTGGAGCCGATCGGGCGTAACCCCTCGGACGAGTTCGTTTTGCGTAAACGAACTTTGAACCAAAATGGCCGACTTCCTGTTGGGTTTCGGGCTTCGCTATAGGAGGATTTTTTGTTCATCTCGCATTGATAAATATGTGTGCCGATTTTGGTCCGCTTTCGTTAAAGTCATTTTTTTCCCTATGGGTTTTTGGCAAAATTGTAGGGGGCGCTATTTAGCCATTTCGCGTCGACCATGTGCGACCACTCAAAAATATCGTTTTTCGGATCCGGCCGGACACCCATGCAAAAGTAGACGCATTTTCGCCTTTGGGAAAGGGGCGAAATTGGGGTTTTAAGGGTGTGGGAATAATAATAATAATAATTAAAGCCGCAAGCGGCTATGACGGGCCCTCGCTCCACGCCACTCGGCGTCCCCGCTACCCCCGGGCCGCTCTTCGAAAACCCCCGCGCGCAACCGGACGTGGGCGGCCGCGTCGAGGGCGGTCCCCTCGTCGAACACGCGAAGTTTCGAGCAAAACGGACAACGTACGATGGAGTTACGGCAGGTTTACGGTTCGTCCACCAGGGGGCGGTAACGGGATGTGGGCCGTTGCGTACGGGGTCGTGACCTCATCACACATGTGAAGTTTCGAGCCGATCGGACAATGTCGATGCAAAACGCGACATTCCTGTGTCCACAAGGGGGCGTATTGAGCGAGCTAGCGTATACGATCAAATGGAGGCGAATAGAGGGCCGGCCCCTGATCATGTACTGAAATTTTGAAGTGACTACGACCAAGTATGTGGGCGTGGAAGGCAAACGTAATAGCATGGCGACTAAACGAGCAGTTGGCCAACTTTGTCGCCCCCTAGCGGCCACGCCGTTTTCACGTAGAGAAAAGCTTTTAATAGTGTTTGACCAGCTCGGTCTCCTGATGATCTGTAGCGAATATGAAGTCAATCGGGCAAAATCCGTGGGAGGTGGCAGTTCACGATGGAGCGCTATTCCTGTCGCCGCCACAAGGGGGCCATTAGCCGTAGCGTCATAGCGTTCACGAAATACCTTCACCAACTTGTTCGGCATGTTTTAGAAGTGGAATGAAGTTGATGGGGTCAACGATGTATTTTTAATGAATTTTAGCGCACTTCCTGTTACCACCGGGGGCGCTATGAGTGACGTAGGAAAATAATATGTCGGATCGTTCAGGGTCACGCCATCATCATGTGCACCAAGTTTGAAGCCGCTGCGATCAAATCTGTGGGCGCGATAGCATTTAAACCTTTTTAGCTGAATTCGGGAACTTGGCCGTGCCCTAGTAGCCACGCCCTTTGACCTACACACCTGCGGAGCACAAGCCGTAATCAGCTCAGTCTGGAGATGTTCCGTGCCCAATTTGAAGTCAATCGGGCGAACTCCCTCGGAGGAGTTCGTTTTGCGTCAAAGAAATGCTAACCAAAATGGCCGACTTCCTGTTGGGTTTAGGGCGTGGCTCCAATTCAATTTTCTGTATGTTTGGGTATGATACACGTGTGTGTCGAGTTTCGTATGTGTACGACAAAGTAAGCAAAATTTGTCTATGGAGAATTCGGAAAAACTTCTAGGGGGCGCTATTGAGGCATTTAGCCACGCCCATGGGAAACGACTCTATCCGCTGAAAGAGCTCGCCATTCTTGACCCGTGGATGAAATTTCGTGAGGACACGACTTCGTTAAAGCCACGAAAAAGGCAAACGTAATTGTACGATAAAAAATCGTCAGTCGCCGCGGCGGCACACGGACGCCGTTCGTCGTATCTTCACAGCGTTCATAATGTAGCTTCAGCAACTGGTTCTGCATGTATTAGAAGTGGAATGAAGTTGATCGGGTGAAGTATGGATTTTTAATGAATTTTTGCGTACTTCCTGTTACCACCGGGGGGCGCTATGAGCCAGGCAGGAAGTCGATACATCAAAACGTTCAGGGAGGAGCCAACGTCATGTCCTTAAAATTTCAAGTGGCTACGACGAAGTATGTGCGCGTGAAAGGCAAACGTAATTTAAATTGGGATGATACACTTTCGCCGCGGCGGCACACGGACGCCGTTGCTCGTAGGGTCAAAGCGTTCATGATGTAGCTTCACCATCCGGGTCTGCATGTACTAGAAGTGTAACGAAGTCGATTTGGTCAACTACGTATTTTTAACGAATTTTTGTACGTTTCCTGTTACCACTGGGGGGCGCTATGAGCGACGTACGCAATTAATATGTCGGATCGTTCAGGGTCTCTCCATAGATTTTTGCACCAAGTTTGAAGCGTCTACGAACAAGTATGAGGGCATGAGAGCCGTTCGTATTTACATGGCGAGCACCGAAACAGTCGCCAAACTTCGGGGCACGCCAGAGGCCAAGCGCTTTGAGCTACAGACCTGCGGAGCACAAGATAAGCTCAGCTAGGTCTGGCGATGTTCTGGACCCAATTTGGAGCCGATCGGGCGTAACCCCTCGGAGGAGTTCGTTTTGCGTTTACCAACTTTGAAGCAAAATGGCGGACTTCCTGTTGGTTTTAGAGTATGTCATTTTATGAAATTTTTTGAAGATCTCGGGTTGAAAGTTAAGTATACCAAGTTTCGTCCAAATCCGAGACGAAAAATGTAATTCCCTATGCGCGGTCTAGGGGGCGCTGTGGTGCCATTTGGCCACGCCCACATGCGAGACCACCACAGGACGCCGAGTTGCCACAGGTCCCAGGTGCGTGCAAAATCTCGTCCGTTTCTCGGCTTGGGAAAGGGGTCGAAATGGCGTTCGAAGTCGGATAATAATAATAATAATAATAATAATAATAAACATTTGCATTTCAAGGTAGCGTTTTTTCCTGCCAGGTCACTTGAGTACTTGATTACTTGCTTGGTTACTTGTTGCTTGTCGGTGATCGGTGTGGATGTCGAATTTCAATAGGGACCTCCCTGGGTCGTTGACACAGGCTCGGGCCCTAATAATAAACAGCGCGATTTCAATAGGGCTTTCGCTGGGCGACTTGCAGTCGCCGCTCGGGCCCTAATAAACATTACAATTTCAATAGGGCTTTCGCTGGGCGACTTGCAGTCGCCGCTCGGGCCCTAATTAAAGCCGCAAGCGGCTATGACGGGCCCTCGCTCCACGCCACTCGGAGTCCCCGCTACCCCCGGGCCGCTCTTCGAAACCCCCGCGCGCAACCGGACGCGGGCGGCCGCGTCGAGGGCGGTCCCCTCGTCGAACACGTGAAGTTTCGAGCAAATCGGACGACGTACGATGGAGTTACGGCAGGTTTACGGTTCGTCCACCAGGGGGCGGTAACGGGATGTGGGCCGTTGCGTTCGGGGTCGTGACCTCATCACACATGTGAAGTTTCGAGCCGATCGGACAATGTCGATGCAAAACGCGACATTTCCTGTGTCCACAAGGGGGCGTATTGAGCGAGCTAGCGTACGATCAAATGGAGGCGTAGAGGGCCGGCCTCTGATCATGTACTGAAATTTTGAAGTGACTACGATCAAGTATGTGGGCGTGGAAGGCAAACGTAATAGCATGGCGACTAAACGAGCAGTTGACCAACTTTGTCGCCCCCTAGCGGCCACGCCGTTTGACGTAGAGAAAAGCTTTTAATAGTGTTTGACCAGCTCGGTGTCCTGATGACTTGTAGCGAATATGAAGTCAATCGGGCAAAATCCGTGGGAGGTGGCAGTTCGCGGTGGAGCGCTATTCCTGTCGCCGCCACAAGGGGGCCATTAGCCGTAGCGTCATAGCGTTCACGAAATACCTTCACCAACTTGTTCGGCATGTTTTAGAAGTGGAATGAAGTTGATGGGGTCAACGATGTATTTTTTAATGAATTTTAGCGCACTTCCTCTTACCACCGGGGGGCGCAATGAGTGACGTAGGAAAATAATATGTCGGATCGTTCAGGGTCACGCCCTCATCATGTGCACCAAGTTTGAAGCCGCTGCGATCAAATCCGTGGGTGTGATAGCATTGCAAACTTCTTAGCTGAATTCGGCAACTTGGCCGTGCCCTAGCAGCCACGCCCTTTTGACCTACACACCTGCGGAGCACAAGCCGTAATCAGCTTGCTCTGGAGATGTTCTGTACCCAATTTGAAGTCAATCGGGCGAACTCCCTCGGAGGAGTTCGTTTTGCGTCAAAGAAATGCTAACCAAAATGGCCGACTTCCTGTCAGGTTTAGGGCGTGGCTCCAATTCAATTTTTTGTATGTTTGGGTATGATACACGTGTGTGTCGAGTTTCGTATGTGTACGACAAAGTAAGCGAAATTTGTCTATGGAGAAATTCGGAAAAACTTCTAGGGGGCGCTATTGAGGCATTTAGCCACGCCCATGGGAAACGACTCTATCCCCTGAAAGAGCTCGCCATTCGTGACCCGTGGTATGAAATTTCGTGAGGACACGACTTCGTTAAAGCCACGAAAAAGGCAAACGTAATTGTACGATAAAAAATCGTCAGTCGCCGCGGCGGCACACGGACGCCGTTCGTCGTATCTTCACAGCGTTCATAATGTAGCTTCAGCAACTGGTTCTGCATGTATTAGAAGTGGAATGAAGTTGATTGGGTGAAGTATGGATTTTTAATGAATTTTTGCGTACTTCCTGTTACCACCGGGGGGCGCTATGAGCCAGGCAGGAAGTCGATACATCAAAACGTTCAGGGAGGAGCCATCGTCATGTCTAATGAATTTCAAGTGGCTACGACGAAGTATGTGCGCGTGAAAGGCAAACGAAATTTAAATTGGGATGATACACTTTCGCCGCGGCGGCACACGGACGCCGTTGCTCGTAGGGTCAAAGCGTTCATGATGTAGCTTCGCCATCCGGGTCTGCATGTACTAGAAGTGTAACGAAGTCGATTTGGTCAACTACGTATTTTTAACGAATTTTTGTACGTTTCCTGTTACCACCGGGGGGCGCTATGAGCGACGTACGCAAATAATATGTCGGATCGTTCAGGGTCTCTCCATAGATTTTTGCACCAAGTTTGAAGCGTCTACGATCAAGTATGAGGGCATGAGAGCCGTTCGTATTTACATGGCGAGCACCGAAACAGTCGCCAAACTTCGGGGCACGCCAGAGGCCAAGCGCTTTGAGCTACAGACCTGCGGAGCACAAGATAAGCTCAGCTAGTCTGGCGATGTTCTGGACTCAATTTGGAGCCGATTCGGGCCGTAACCCCTCGGAGGAGTTCGGTTTGCGTTTACAACTTTTGAGAGCAAAATGGCCACCGACTTCCTGTTGGGTTTCGGGTCTACCGCCAGGAGAACAGGATTTTTTGTTCATCTTTCATTGATAAATATGTGTGGCCGACTTTGGGTACCGCCTATGTATTAACGTCATTTTTTCTCCCCTATGGGGTTTTGTTGACAAGTTTGTAGGGGGCGCGATTGTGCCATTTGGCGCACGACCCACATGGCGAGTACCACCAACTCAACGGCTAAGTTTTGCCACAGGCCCCACGTTTCTGTGCGTGCAGAAAAATTGTCGTCCGTTTCTCGGCCTTGGGAAAGGGGTCGAAATGGCTCTTCGAAAAAAAATAATAATAATAATAATAATTAAAGAGCCGCAAAGCGGCCGGATTGGCAGGGGCCCTCGCCTCATGCACCATGCACACCGCGGGGCCAATAGAGGCACGCCGGGGCCGTTTGGCGCGGAGCAGAAATTGGAGAATAAAAACCCCGGAATAGGAGGCAAAAAACGCAATGTTACGTTCATCCACCAGGGCGGGCCAGTTCACCGCATTGTGGTTTCTGGTGCGTTCAGGGCCGCCCTCCCCCCCAACCTCATACACTCGTGGTGAAGTTTTGGAGTTGGAATCGGGACAGAAGCAGTATGAGTTGAGTTAGCATGAGCAGTTTGTTCGGCTTCGTCCCACTAGGGGCAGTAGGCAGTAAATGCAAATGCTGTTGCAGGTGTGTTTCAGGGTCTGTCCCTCATCACACAGTGTGAATGTTTTCGTGGAAATCGGACTATAGCAATGAGGGAGTTATGAAGCAGATTAGTTAAAGGTACAGTCTCAACTACGAGGCGGCAAGTGAAAGGGATGTCAGGTGCTAGGTGTGTGTCAGGGTCAGCCAACCCTCATCACAACACCTGTGAAGTTTCGGGGAAATCGGACAATGTTGATGTAAAATATGCCATCTTCCTGTTTCCCACTAGGGGGCTTACATTGAAGTGATGATCGTCTATGAGCACATAGAAACGTTGAGGTCGTGCACCTCTGGACCTGTGTATCCAATTTTTCATGTTGATACGAGTTTCAATTAAAGCACATCCAAAGGGTAAAAACGTATTTGTGTCATGTCGGAGGCAGGATATGTATTAGCCACGCCCCCACAGGGAACGCCATTACTCGTAGAACTTCTCATGTCTTCGTTTCAATGTAGCTATTTCAACCAACTGTGTTCTGCATGTTTTAGAAGTGGAATGAAGTTGATGGGGCAAAGTATGTACATTTTCAAAATTTGTAGTACCACTTCATGTTACCTACCGTGGGGGCGCTATGAGTTTAACGTGTGAAGTTAATATATCGGGACGTTCACGGGCGGAAGCAGACACATACGTCATGACTCCAAGACAAGTTTTGAAGTTGATTGGAATAGTAGTAAGAGGGGACGTGAGTAGCCACACGTATGGGACCATGGCGAGAACGCCAAAGTTGATATTGAGGCGCTGGCAGCCACGCACCTATTTGGACCTACGGACTCACGGAGCAACAAGAATAAGCTTCGAAGCTAGGTCTGGAGATGTGGTATACCTAATTTGAACTTCATCGGGCGAACGTCTCGTTGGGAGGAGTTTAATTTTAGGCTGGAGGAAGAAATCTACAAACCAAAAATGGCCGAGCTTCCTGTTGGGATTTAGGGTACGTGGGCTCCAATTCAATTTTTTGTTTGTTTGAGTGTTTTTGAATACACGTGTCCATGTGGTCCGAGTTTTAGTATCGTTGTTCGCACAAAGTAAGCGAAATTTTGTCTAGAAGAATTTCGGGAAAAAAAACTTAACAGGGGGGCGCTATTGAGGCATTTAGCCTACCGCCCATAGGAAAACGACTCCTCTATTCTTGCTAGAAAGAGCTCGCCATTCTTTGACTCCCGTGTATGAAATTTCGTGAGGATACGACTTCGTTGTTACAAGCCACGAAAAAAGGCAAACGTAATTGTAAACGATAAAAAAAATCGTTCATCAGTCCGCCGCGGGCGGGCACGCACGGACGCCGTTCGTCGTATCTTCACAGCGTTCATAATGTAGCTTCAGGCTAACTGGTTCTGTCATGTATACTAGAAAGTGGGAATGAAGTTGATCGGGTGATTGAAGTATAGATTTTTAGAATGAAATTTTTTAGCGTACTTCCCTGTTACCAACCGGGGCGAGCGCATATGAGCCAGGCAGGAAGTCAATATAAATAAAATAAGATACATCGCAAAAAACGTTCAGGGCGGAGCCAACGTCACGTGCTCCTTTGAATTTTCAAGTGGCCTACGACAGAAAGTAATGTGCGCGTAATAGGCTAAACGTTAATTTTTACAGACAAAAAAAATCGTTTCACTGTTCGCCCGCCGGGGAACACGGACGCCAGTTTCGTTACGTATTCTTCAAAGACGTTCATAATGTAGCTTCAGGCAACTGGTTTCAGCATTGATACTAGAAGTGGAAACAAAGTCGATTTAAGTGAACTAACGTATTTTTAACTGAATTTTTGTACGTTCTACATTGTTACCACCGGTTGGGGGCAGCTTAGCATGAGCGACGTAGGCAAATAATATGTCGGCATCGTTCAGGGTCTCGCCATAAGATTTTTGCGCACCAAGTTTTTGGAAGCGTCTACGATCAAGTATGTGGGCATGAGAGCCGTTCGTATTTACATGGCGAGCACGCGAAACAGTGCCGCCAAAGAACTGGAAAAAAAAAGAATTCGGGGGTGCCACATGCCAGAGAGGGCCAAGCGCTTTGAGCTTAACTGGACCATATGAGGAGCACAAGATAAGCTCAGCTAGGTCTGACTGGTGTTTCTGGAAACCAATTTGGAAGCCTCGATTCGGAATAGGCGCCGTAACCCCTCTGACGAGTTCGTTATTTTGCGTAAAAACGGTAACTATTTGAACCAAAATGGCCGACGTCCTGTTTGGGTATTCGGGCTTCGCTATGTTGAGGAGTTCTTTTGTTTCATCTCGAAATTGATAAATATGTGATGCCGATATTTGGTCCGCTTTTAGTTAAACGGTAAAAGTCATTTTTTTCACCTATGGTTTTTGGCCAAAACTTGTAGGGGGCGCTATTTAGCCATTTCCGTCGAGAGGTCGACTTGTGCGAACTCACCAGATCTCTAAATAAATATCGTTATTTTTTCGGATACGGTTCCGGACAACCCCATGCAAAAGTCAGAACGCAATTTGTTCGCCTTTGGAGGGAAAGGGGCGGAACATATGTGGGGTTTTTTAAGGGGATTTGTAGGGAAATTAATAAGTAATAATAAACAGCAGCGATTTCAAATAGGGCTTATCGCTGGCGACTTGCATGTCGCACACCGCTCGGGCCCTAATAATAATAAACATTTGGCATTTCAAGATAGCGTTTTTTTTCGCCTGCCATCGGTACCCACTTGGAGAGTATCTTGGATCTACTTGCTTGGTTACTTGTTGCTTGTCGGTGATCGGTGTGGGATGTGTCGAATTAACAATAGGGACCAATCCAACTGGGTCGTTGACACACTGGGCTGCGGGGCCCTAATTAAAGCCGCAAGCGGCTATGACAGGCCCTCAGCTTCCACGCCACTAAACTCTAATCCGCGATCCCCGCTACCCCCCCGGTGTACGCCGCTTCTTCGAAAACCACCCGCGCGCAACCGGACCGTGGGCGGCCGCGAGGAATCGAGGGCGGTCCCCGAACGTCGAAACACGTTGAAGTTTCGAGCAAATATCGGAACGACGTACGATGGAGTTACGGCAGGTTTCTACGGTTGCGTCCACCAGGGTGGGCCTCAGGGTAAACGGGATGTGGAGCAGGTTGCGTTCGGGGTCGTGACCGTCATCACACCATGTTGGTATAGTTTTCGAGCACCGATCGCAGACAAATTGTCGATGCACAAAAACACGACATTTTCCTGTGTCCACATAGGGGGCGTCATTTGATGCGAGCTAGCTCGTAACGATCAAATGGAGGCGTAGAGGGCGGCGCTCCTCGCTGGATCATGTACGATGGAAATTTTGAAGATTTAGTGACTACGATCCAAAGTATCGTGGGAGTGAGAGTAAGGCAAACGTAATAGCACATGGCCGACTAAACGAGCAGTTGACCAACTTTGTCGCCCACGCTAGGCGGCCACGCCTGTCTTGACGTTAGAGAAAAGCTTTTCATATAGTGTTATGACCAGCTCGGTCTCCTGATGGAGCTTGTATGCGAATATGAGAAGATCAATGCAGGATCGGGGCAAAATCCGTGGGATGGTGGCAGTTCGCGGTGAGAGCGCTATTCCTGTCGCCGCCACAACGGGGGCCAATTAGCGCAGTAAGCGTCATAGCGTTACATGTCAAATACCTTCAACCAAAACTTGTGTCGGCATTTGTTTTAGAAGTGGAATGAAGTTGATGGGTAGTCAACGATTGTATTTTTTTAATGAATTTTAGCGCACTTCCCTGTTTACCTACCGGGAAGCCGGGGGCGCAAATGAAGTGACGTAGGAAAATAATAGTGTTGGATCGTTCTTAGGGTTCCACGGCCCGCTCATCATGTGCACCAAGTTTGAAGCCGCTGCGATCAAATCTGTGGGACTGTGTTACGCATTGTCAAAACTTCTTAGCCTGAATTCGGCAAACTCTTGGCCGTGCGCCTAGCAGCCAACGCCCTTTTGAACCTACACACCTGCGGGAGCACAAAGCCGTTAATCAGGCGTCGGTCTGGAGATTGTTTCTGTACCCAATTTCGAAGTCAATCGGGCGGAACCTCCCTCTGGAGGAAGTTCGTTTTTTTGCGTCAGAAGAAATGCTAACCAAAAATGGCCGACTTCCGCCTGTTAGGTTTTAGGGCGTGGCTCCAATTCAATTTTTTGTATGTTTGGGTTATGATACACGTGTGTTTCGAAGAAGTTTCGTATGTGTTACGACAAAGTACAGCGAAGTCTTATGACTATGGAGAAATTTTTCGGAAAAACCTTCTAGGGGGCTCGCTAGTTGAGGCATTTAGCCACGCCCATGGGGAAACGACTCTATGCCCCTGTCAAAGAGCTCAGCCATTCTTGACCCGTAGTTATGAAATTTCGTGAGGGACACGATCTCTCGTTAAAGCCAACGAAAAAGGCAAACGTATATTGTACGATTTAAAAAATCGTCAGATCCCAGCCTGCGGCGGCAACACGGACAGCCGTTCGTCGAAAATCTTCACAGCAGTTCATTAATGTTACGCTTCAGCAACTAGGTGTCTGCCATGTTATTAGAAGTGGAATGATAGGTCGATCGGGTGAATAAGGTACTGGGATTTTTAATGAATTTTTTGCCGTACTTCCTGCTCACCAACCGGGGCGGGCGCTATGAGCCAGGCAGGAAGGTCGCGAACATCAAAACTGATTCAGGGATGAGCCAACGTCCTTCCTTTGAAATTTTCAAGTGGCTACGACG
>NW_028221233.1:305000-357771 GCF_045865225.1 Trachurus japonicus | reverse complement strand
GGTTGCAGACCTCCTTGCGACTCCTCCGCTATTTGTCCAGTTGGTTTGAAGGGTTAACGACTCCTTTCATCTGCTCCGCTCTCCTCTTCCTCCTCTCTCTCTTGGCTGTTAATTACTGCTGCTCTGCTGCTTGGGAATCACAGGGGGGGGTGTTGGGCGATTTCTCTTTATTTTTTTTTACACTAACTCCACACTCATCACACACAACACATATCACCACACCAACACACAGTTTTGGAACGGTTTCGATGAAAATCCGCTTAATTGTTTCTGTGTGGGGAAAAAAGAAAAAAAAAATGGAGATTTGATGATTCCTGGCAACGCAGCAGAGCAGGCTCATCTGCTACGGACGGGGATTGTGTGAGGATGTTGGAGGTGTTAGAAAAATCAAAAACTGTAGCAGACATAAACGTGAGGAGTTCCGCTTTATGTTGTCATGATCAACGGTTGTTTGTGAATGTTGTGAGAGGCCTGCAGCTCTGCTGATTCACTTTGTTGGTAAAAATCACTGTTAAACACTTTATAACCACTGAGGTTGTGTGGCGGCCTGGGGGGGGCGGGGGCCTTTTGCGGCAGACAGAGCACTGTATTCCCAGTATAGAGACGTAAGCGGAAGTGGAAGTGAAGTAAATTTGGAAAAAAATCTCCATTTAGGGAATGGGAGACAATTGTATTTTTGAATCAATTGAATTGAGTTGAGGAAAACATTGACCTTAAAGGACAATTGGGCAAATTCAATGGGGGTTGATATGTTCCTAACATTTTAGGTCTAAAGAAGGATTCTGAAGGTTTTCAGTTTATGTTCCTGTTTTGTGGTATGTTGTGGTCTGTCGTGTCCCTCGGCAGCGTATGAATGGGAGCGGATTGAGTTTGTGTTAGGCTGTTTCAGCCTCTAAGCCACAGACAGCGTCAGAATGGAGACTCAAAATGCACCAGATGTTTATTTATTCAAAGCAAGTCTTGAGTTGATATTTGTGTTTTTTCTGATACAAGGGGGGCTTCCACAGCACTGTTACACCCGTAGCCATCAAATTTGGGTTCTCGACTTCGCGGCCCCAGACTTGTATTATGATTTAGTTTACAACTGGTCGGCTTGTTGAAGTATAATAAACTTTGGCTTGATGTTTTGAGTCTCCATTGACGCTTTGTCTGTTGGCTTTGAGGGCTGGGGGAAAACGGACTAAGCAGCAGGAATTACATCGCTAATTCATCGCTGCCGCTGGCGATGCTGGGACTGAACAAACTACGAAAACTGGATGATATTAAGAAAACATGATGTTTTATTTAATAGGGGGAAGAGGTCAGGATCCTCTTTTTTTTTTTCATGGCACATTCAATGGGGATCTGGAAATAGAAACTGTTGTCTCCGTTCCATGGCAGCGCACACTAGATCCAGAAGCAGTGGGAGACGGTTGTCTGGTTCTCTGTAGTGACGGAATCCGCTTTCTGTTCTTGGTTGGTTGCAGAGAATGGTATTGTCTGACTGCACTGTGCCCAAGTGTGACAGTGTAAAAGGTGGAGGGGGGGGCGGGGGGGGGGGTTTATGGTGTGAGGTGGTTGTTCTTTTCAGGGAGTTAGTTCCAGTGAAAGGAGTAACGTTAAAGCTCCTGTTGACAAGAGATTCTGGAAATTCGTGCTTTCAACTTTGTTTCAGGAACAGTTTGAGGATTGGCCTTCAGTTCTCAAATGATTCTGCACAGTGAACAAGGCAAGTCCATCAAGACCAAGGATGTCTGGTGATGGATGAACTTGACGGGGCCGGCACCACCTGATTAGGACATGGGATGAATTAGAGGGAGATGCGAGTCAGTCCTTTCGTCAAACTAACCTCCTAATGCAATTCTGGAAAGAATAGGTCAAATATTCCATAAACACACTCCTAAACTTGTGGACAGCCTTCAGAGGAGTTTTAATGTTAATAGGCTGCAAAGGGGGTGAGCTGACTCATATTAAACCCTATGGAATTAAGATTGGGGATGTCACTCAAGTTCGTGGTGTGAGGGAGACGAGAGTAATTACTTTTGGCATCAAGGCGCCTCTCCATATATTGACATATTTGGATTAATTTTGTTTTACCCTATCGTCAGATTGTGTGTGTTGTTTGTTGTGTGTGTAAAAGTGCACAGTTAGTGTTTGTTTGTTTTTGTTTTCTGGTCACCAGGAAACATGAGGCTGAGGTTTATGAATTAAAACCTTTATGGTTTTTCATGAGTATTGTCATTGTTTTGCACTCCAATACTGCATGTGAAACACATACGTGAAGTCCAATTGACCCGACAGTCTGTCTCCACCCTTTTTCCTTTGTCTACTGCTCAACACAAAAAAAAAACAACTGCGAACCTAGAATCAATAAAATGATTAATGTTCTCCACCTTCAAGGTTTCTTTCTAACAGACTTTAGGATTATCTGGATCACTGAGGACCTTCAGGATTTCTGGGACGACCTAGTTACTGATGGAGAAATGGACTATATGTGGAGGAAGATGGAGAGGTATGAAAGCTGATCCTGGGTTTGAGCGAAACATTTCAGAAACTTTGTGAAGTAAATCATTGAAAACAACCCCAATTTCCACGACTCCATCTCAAGGAACACAGCCGCAATTCGCAAACATTCAAGTCATCAGAGCATTTTGAACGACGGTACGTTGTATCCGATCGTTTCTGGTCCGATACCAGTTCTTGGGTAAGCAGAAATAAGAACAGGCCTACTTTTTTTTTGCCCGGTCAGGAGCAATACATGGGATAAGTAATGTCAATTAATTCAATGGTTTTCAAAGTTGGGGGGGAGCAGGAGGGCCTCAGCAAATTGGGGTTTTAGTATTAGAACAAATGCAAAATAACAAATAAAATAAAATAATTGTACCTTGGACATTATTATAAATATAATTTATGACCTGATAACATATTGTACCTTATTTGCCATGACATTCTTTCTTATTGTGCAGAGAAATTATTCATTCAGGACTACTAAACTGGTTTCAAAACTCCCGGCCAGAAGCTAATGCTATTCGCGGGGCTTGCATGGAAAAGTTTGGGAACCCATTGGATTAGATCAGGATAACTGCAAAAAAAAAATATATATAATTTACAAGAATTTTGTCTTGTTTCTTGTCAAAATGTCTTTTTTGTCCAAATAAATCTCTTTTCGCTTAAAATTTGGACTAATACTAAAAATGAACTTGTTTTTTTTTTGTAGCTCTTTTTTCACTTTCTGTTTCCAAACAATTTTACTTGAATAAGTAGAAAAAATCTTGCAGTGAAAGAAAGTTTTTAGTGTTGGTTATAAGGAAGATAAACATGCTACACTATAGATTTTTTACTTTACAAGTGAAAATTGTTGAAGAAGTAAAAAGAGTCTACGAAAACAAGTTACATTTTTAATTTTTTGACGATGAGTCTGATTTTAGATAGTAAGAGACTTGTTTTGACTTGAAAGTACATACTTGACTGGTATGAGAACAATATTCTTGGTAAGGATTTTTAGTTTTTTTGCGTGATAGTCAACGACACAGAGCATTTGGTTAAATTTCAAAACAAAAACAACAGAAAAACTTTCCAATTGTAAATCATGTTCACATTGTCAATTGCTGTTTTCACCGCTTGGCACAAGTCATCAATCAATAGAGGGGAACCTCGAATGCTAATACAGGACGATGGTATGAAAAACATTATTATCATGGAAGTTGGGAAAACCAGCAATATTTTATGATACAAAACACACCCGTCTCTAAGAACTGAACTGGTAAAGTTAAAAAATTACCAGAGAGTATAGCCATAAAAAGGTAAATCAACTAGAAGACAATAGTAGTGTTTACATTTTAATTCATTTTATACTTGGGGTGTTATCAATAGCTTGTAGTTCTCTGGTGAGGATCTTATCAAGTGGACAAATGAGGGTGATTGGAAACAATGAAGGGCTGGTATGGGACCGGTCCAGAGGCGGAAGGGCCGATGTTGTCCGGCAACAAGACAGCATTATCTACCCATTTGTTCTAGAAAAAAAAATCTCTCCAAGTACTAAGATTGGACTTTTTAATCTACTCAAACATTTTCCGGTTTTTAAGTGGAAAATGTTCAGAGTAGACGGCCGGGTCTGGGCACATTGTAATGTATTTAATTATTATTATCATACGTATTATTCACTACAGGAAAACACAGCGAGGACCCGATGGGAGGAGTCCCGCATGGAGATTGCATGCAAAAACAACTGTTCATGCATCTGCGTTCGCTTTAGAAAACAAGGAGAGGATGAGTGGGCAGACGGTTTGATGGCGGCTCGCTCTTACCTCGCAGAGCGATCCAATGCTTTAACGTTAGTACGAAAACTTTACGAAATTTAGCAAAACCTCGATAACTTTTTAAAAACAAAAGGGGGGAGGGGGGGGGCGTCGTACATTCCTTTATCACTTGTTTTTCCGCTATGCTGTCGGAGGGAAGCGCGTATTTGGAATTTGGATTGGTCAGTGTTTTTGGTTTGTTTGTTTTATTTGTTGTTCGTTTTGTGCTTTTTTTTTTGTTGTCGATGAAAACACCTGAACGTTCGATTTCTATCAGCCTGCTGTGGCCTGCATGCAGCGGGGCTAAAGGTGTACGGCTAGCATATTACAACTGGAGGGAATTGCTAGCGGTTGACGATATGTGTCTACGTTATGGCAACTCCACTTGGAAAACTTATTTTGAGTTTTGTGTTAGGGGCACTTCCAAATCATTTTTGGACATCATATTTCAATAGATGAAATATAAAGTCTTTAAATGAATCACAACAAAAGTATTAAAACTCTCGAATTATCAGGAAAATACTTTATATAAATCATTTGCATAATATGTGTTTAGTTTACATCCCTAGACAAATTTATTTGTTTATATTGTTTTCTGTACTTTGAAATATTATGTTAAATGAATTATGTGATAATTGATTGATGATCTTTGTAAAATATTCTTGTAACATTATATATAACATCTATATATTATATATTTTATTTTTCTTTCACTGTGTGTACTGTTTGTTGTTGCCTTCCGGTTGCATAAACTCAATGACAGTAGCCATTTTCATGATGCAATTGAATCTGGGGAGACAGAGAGTATTCAGAGTGAAGTGACGAACAGAAATTTGTGTTTCGAGTAGTAGAGGATGTGTGTGAGGAATGACACAGACAGACAGAATTCAGATTGACAGAATTTATATCCAGGAAAGTATTAAGGTTATGGAGGGTTAAAGAGTGATAGTAATTAAGGAGAGTAGTAGGTGAAGTGATGGTGACTAGTCTAAATTGGTGGAAATGGAATTGGAAAATGGGTGGATGGGAATAGGGGAAGTAAAAGTTTGGGGTGGAAATCGGAGAGGTTACTAGGTGCTATTAGAAGTTTATAGTGAAAGTGTCTATGTGAGAGAGTTTATGTTTGTTGACAGGAAATTCATGAAGTAGGAATGTAACTCCTAATTTTTAGAGGTTGGTTTGTCCTAATGGGACGTTGCCGTTGGTTGCTTTTCCAATGAGGCTGGAGGGATGGGGAAGGATAAAGGAAAAATAGGGAAATTGGGAGGAAATTAACTAATTGGGAACACAAGGGTGATAGTTACATTTACTGTTTTATTGCCTGTTGTGGTCTTTATTTCCCATGAACCTCTTGTGTTCCTAAACCCATGTTTTACAAACATTTCAAGATGGCAGTGTGGGTTTGGAGGTTAAGAGTTTAATTTATCATTGTGAGAATGGACGGGCTTTTAATTAGTAGAGCGGCTAGTATGCTGCTGCTAACAAACTAAACATGCATCACCACAGTAGCGGAGAGAGCTTGCTACCAGTTAGTAATTCTCTATAGCTTAGCAAGAAAACCTAGAGTTGTTTGTTTTGTTGTTGGACAGAAAGCTTCGTTACCACAGTTTGTTTGAAGAGGTCGTAGTGTCAAACTTTCAAACGCTATGACTCTTGAAGGTAATATTTGCTAATTGCGTGTTTCCCCTGGAATTTGTTTCAGGGCCATCACATAAACGTAAGCAGACGAGGCGTGTGGGACGGCGGCATCACTATGTGCGCAGTCGGTTTCGGTTTACGGTGGCACAGCAATTTATATTTGCATTTTTGAAGTTTTGGTTGTGTTCAATATAAAAGGAGGCTCACATGCTTGTGCTATTACGGCTGGTTGTATAAACAGAATGTACAGTGTGATGACAGTGAGGGAATATTACTTTTATATTACTCTCACCCTGAGGTTTCCCATTTTTCTGTAGAAGGGTTTTTGGAGATTTTCTGTAGATGTGAGGGTCTAAGGTCAGAGGAAGTTGTTATGTTGCTGCATGTAAGCCCCTTTGAGACAAACTGTTTTGAAAAATGGGCATAGAAAATAAAATTGCCCTTGGCCTTATATAAGCCACATGTCCAGTTTGATGATACAAGTAGCGATTTTGAAATGTGTGTTTCTCTTCTCTTACTTTTTTTTTTCTTTTGGGTCCTGACAGGTGCTCTTGTTGGCCATGGGCGCCAGCCCCATCCAGGCCTGTTACTATAGTAGGGGAAAACTGATCATAATATAAACAAGAGAGCTAAGGCGGAAATTCTGTCGGATCACGAATAAATCTTTGACTTCCGTTCACTACATGGAGACTTTTTCGAAGTTGACTGTCCATGGCGACGTTAATTCCTGCTTTGCTTGGCTTCTTAGAGCATGGAAAAGAAAAGAGTAAAAGTACGAAGCATTTGTCAATGGAAGGGCTTGGTGGCGGTATGGGTTTTGGCAAAAAGGCGCAAGGAATGATTCTGCATTGTTGGTGAAATGAGCAAGTGTGGTGGTTTTCAATAATTATGGAATTATATGTGGCATAGGTGAAGTGGGCCAGGCGGGGATTGAAAACCCACACCTCGGGTAGAGTCATGCGCGTCCTTGCAGTCTCCAAAGGGACATCCTTGGCCAAGTAGCCAGGGCGCTGATCATTGGAGGATAGTGACAGGACTCATGTCATAAGATCACCCACGTTAATTGCAACAGTGAGGAATCCTTTAGATAAAATTAAACACTAGGCAGTAAAAACGAAATAACGTGGTCTACATGAATGTTTCAATCTTACATTTTGTTATTAAAACAATTTATAGTATAATTTGGATTTAATTTGACAAGGACACCTTAAATCAAAAACACGGCGTCGTTTTCATCATTTTACAGCAAGTGGGCAACCCCACATACATTGGATGTGAATGAGTTTTCTGGGCGCTTTTGCAAAACCCATTTCTGCCACTAGGGGCGCATAGCCTTAAACCCTTAAAACCTTAAACCCTTAAACCTTAACCTTACACCTTAAACCTTACCCAAGGGTCAATGAGAGGTGTCCTTATTCTTTTCCAGTTGCTTCGTCTCTCTATGGTTGTTGATCAAGGCTCCGCCCCGCCTGCTGTTGTTAGCACCTTTACATCCACGTTAACGAAGACAAATAACAGTAAAAATGTTTCAGTCAAGAGGGAGTGTGTGAGGGAGGGGGAGGGGGAGGGGGGGGGGGTAGGGTGTAGGCGTGGCTCAACTCCTAGGGCCCCCCCGCGAACGGCCTTTGGTGGAAGATGGAGGGAAAACGGTCTTGGTACTATGGGATTGTGTTATGCCCGATACTGTTTCGTAGTCTTAGTCCCACCTGGTAAGGCACTCAGCTTTATGCCGTTCTTTGCCAGGGCAAGAGGAGACGCTAGTAGGGTGTGGGGAGGGGGGTGGGTGGGTGTATTTATTATTGATTGTGGAGAGTTGGGATTCGGGGTTAACGATTAGTATCGATATCGGCGTAAGGTATTAGAGAGGGAAAGATTGAAGAGAAAGGGAAGAAGAGAGGACTGAGATATATGTGTGTGTGATGAAAGGATTGAGAGATTGGAAGGTAAA
This sequence comes from Trachurus japonicus, assembly GCF_045865225.1. Lineage (NCBI taxonomy): Eukaryota > Metazoa > Chordata > Actinopteri > Carangiformes > Carangidae > Trachurus > Trachurus japonicus. Next base: position 349,908 of record NW_028221233.1, on the reverse strand, counting down.
AAAAGAAAAAACAATAGGGAGAAGCAAAAAAACAAGAGGGAGAGGGGGGGAGAGAGAGGTAAGAGGAGAGAAGAGGAGAGAGGGAGGATAATGGAATGTTGACGAGGGGTTGAGGAGGGGGGTGAGAGGAACGAAACGAAAGAGGAGATAGAGGGAAGAGAGCGGGAGAGAGAAAAGAGGGGAGAAAAAAGAGGAATTGGGGAAGAAGATGGAGGGTAGAGAAGGAGGGCAGAGCGAGGGGGAGGAGGAGAGAGTAGGAAGAGCAGGGAGAGAGTGAATGAAGAGGAGAAGAACAGAGAGGAGAGGAGGGGAGTGGAGAGAGAGAAGGAAGAAAGAAAGAAGAAAAAGAGAGGAGAAGAGAGAGGAAAAGAAAAAGAGGAGAGAGAAGAGACGAGGAGGAAGAGGGATGAGGAGAGAGATTGATAGAGATGAGGATGAAGAAAGAAGAGAAGAGGAGGAGAAAGACAGAGAAGAGGAGAGAAGGTGGGAGGAAAAGGACGAAAGAGAAGAGGAGAGAAGAGTAGAGAGGGGGAGAGAATAAGGAGTGAGAAGGAGAGAAAAGGCAAAAAAAGAAAACGTGAGAGGCGAAGAGAAGATGTATAAGAAGAGGAAATGGAGAGAAGGAGGAGAGAGGAGGAAGAAGTGAGGAAAGAGGAGAGAGAGGGAGAGGGGGAGGTAGATGTAAAAAGAGGAGAGAGAGAGAGGGGGGGGGGAAAGGAGGAAGGAGAGGTAAGAAGAAGAGAGGAAGCAGAGAAAAGATGAGGAAAGGAGATCGAGGAGTGGGAAATGAGTGTGACGAGGCAGAGAAAGAAGAGTATGAGTTGAGAGTGGGAGAGGAGAGAGAGAAGAGGAGAAGAGAAAGAAGAGAAGGAAGAGAGGAGAGAGATATGAAAAAAGAAGGGAGAAAAGGAGAGAGAGGAGTGAAGAGGAAGGTAAAAAAGAGAAGAGGAGATGATGAGAGAAAGGGAAGAAGAGAGACAGAAAGTAGAGAAAGAAGAAGGAGAGTAAGAAAGGAGGAAAGAGAGAAAGAGAAGAAGGAGAGAAGAGGATAGAAGAAAGAGAGGAAAGTGAGGGGAAGAGATATGAAAGAAGCAAAAATAGCGAGGAGAGAAGGTAAACTAATAGAGAAAAGAAGAAAAGAGGTGAGAGAAGAGAGGAAGAGAGAGGGGGGGATGGGAGAGGGACAAGAGAGAGAAAGAAGAGACAGGCGGATGAGAGAAAGAAATGAAGAGGAGTGGAGAGATAGGAGTTAATGGAAAGGAGAGAGAGAGGGGGAAGAAAGGAAAAAGAAAAGAGGCTGAGGGGGAGAGGGGAGTGGGAAAGAGGGTGGAGAAGAGGAGAGAAAGAAGGCGAAAAGAAGAGGAATGAAGGGAGATGGGAGAGGGGGAAGAGAGTAGACGGATGAGGGAAGAGAAGAGAGAGATGAGCGGAGAGGAGACGAAGTGGGGGAGAAGGATGAGAGAAGAGAGAGCTGCAAGAAGAGAACAAGGGAGAGAGAGGAGGAGCAGAGCGTGGGAGAGAAGAAGAGGGAAGGATGTTCGCTGATACCGAAGGTATCAAAATATTTGCTCTAGCGCTGCAACACAATCTTCAGAAGAGGAGAGGGAGAACTCTTGAGAGAGTGGTAGATAGAGATTATGGAGAGAGCTAGCTGCGACTGGGGTAGTAGAATACTATCGTCAAGGCAGGAGAATAGAAAGAGGTCGATTGGTGATGGTGCGTGGAGAAGTGTTGATGTAAGAAGAGCGAGATGCTCGTGACTGATGGGACGATGAGGGGTAGGCTTATGGGAGGGGAGTAAGGTAGAGGAGAGGGTTTTAGAGAGAGGAGGAGTGATTTGATCTTAGATCTAGTAGAGATAAGTGGAGGAGAGAGAGAAGATAGGGGGGGGTGAACTAAAGTAGAGGATATGAAGGCGAGTAAAAATAGGATACGGGAGGTGCGAGGAGAAGAGGATGAGAAGATGGAAGGATAGCGGGGGAGGAGGGATGGAGGAGGAGAGGGACGAGATAGGGGGCATGAAGGAGGAGAGGGGGAGTGGAGGAAGAGGAAGAGGCGGGTTTGATGAGGTAGAGGAGGAGAGGAGAGGAGAGGGGGATGGCGAGGAAAAAAGAAGAGGAGGAGAAGAAGAACACAAGAGGGGTGGAGGAGCGGAGACGCGGCGAGAGAGTTGCTGCGAGAGCGGGGATGAGGATTATTGAGAGCTAGAAGAGAGAGTGGTGATCCCGAAAGAAGGAAGGAGAGGAGGAAGGAGCAGAAGAAGACGAAGGGTTGAGAGAGTAGAGAGAATGGAGAAGGAGAAGAAGAACAAAGAAAAAAGGAGAAAGAGGAGAGAGGGGGAGGTGGGGAGCTTAGGAGGAGTGGGAGGATTGGAGAGGAGGGGGAAGATTCTGGAGAGCGATGAGAAGTGGAGGAAGCGGTTAGAGAGGGGGGGGGGAGAGAGGTAGAGAGAGGGAGAGGAGGAAGGAGGAGGAGAGGAGAGAGAGGAAAGGAAGTTAGGACGAGAGGGAGGCCGATAGATGGACGAGAGAAGAAGGAGAGAGAGGGAGAGAGATGGAGGAGAGGACGGGCGATAGAGTGGAGGGAGAGTGATAGCGAGGAGAAGAGAGCGCAGAGGGATCGTCGGAGAGAGATGGAGGAGAGAAGAGAGAGAAGAGATGAGGACTGAGATGGAAGCGAAGAGAGAGGAGGAAGAGGAGAGATGAGAGAAGGAACGGGAGAGAGAGGGGGAGGAGGAGGAGGATGGAGGAGAGGAGAGGAGAGGAGGGAGTAGCGGTGGAAGGGGGGGAAGGAGAAGAAGAGAATACGAGGAGGAGAGGAGAAGAGAGTAGGAGGAAGGAGGAAGGAAGGAGGTCGGGAGAAGAGGGAAGGAGAGAGAGTTGGCGAGTTGAGGAATTGAGATAGATGGCAGTTATGAGGAGGAGGTGAAGGCGGGGGAATGAGATAGAGAGAGAGGAGAGAGAGAGGTGAAGTGATGGTAGTAAGGAGGGAGAGAGAGGCATGAGATAAGGGAGAGAGGAGGGAGAGAGAGAGATTAGGTGAGAGAGGAAGGAGATGGCGAGGAGTGGAGGAAGGAGGGGAGGAGAGCAGGATGAGAAGAGCGGAGGGAGGAGGGAGGTAGAGAGAGTAGGAGGAGGAGCGAGGTGATGATTGAGAGAGGATGGGAGGATGAGTTGAGAGGATAGAAGAGGAGGGAAAGGAGGAGCGTTGAGAGGGGAAGAGGGGGATCGGAGCGGAGAAGAGGAGAGATAGTGAGATGGTGGGAGAGCGAGGGGAGAGAAGAGGAGAGAGGAAGGAGAAGAGGCGAGGAGAGAAGAGGCGAAGATTGAGCGGAGGGAGACTGAGAGAAGCGAGAAGAGCGAGATGGTAGCGAGAGAGTGAGAGAGGAGAGAGGTTAAGAGAAAGTAGATGATAGGGGAGCAAGAGGCGGGGGAGAGGGGCAGAGAGAGAGAAGGGAAGAGGAGAAGAGTAGGATGAGAGGAGATAGAGATGTGGTGAGGCAGGAAGGAGGCAGGACGGAAGAACTAAGAGGCAAAAGAGTTATCAGGTAAGGAATAGGGAATGAAGGTATAGGAGGAAGGAAGGAAAAGGTACAGGGAATGAAAAGTGATGGGAGTGAGGAAGAGAGAGGAGGAGGAAAGAGAATGAGAAGGCAAAAAAAGGAGGTTTGAGGAAAAAGAGAAACGGAGTAAAGAGAGAAAATGGAGGCAGAGGATGAAAGGACAAAAAAGAGAGAGAGAACGGAGAGGAAGAGAGAGAGAAAGGTGAAGGAGGAGTAAGAAAATAAGGAAGGAGAGGGAGAAGGAGAGGACGAGAGATGAGGAGGAGGAGGAGGAAGAGGAGGGACGAGGAGAGAAAGAGAGTTGGAGGAAGGAGGAAAGGCATAGGAAGGAGAAGGAGAGATGAGAGGCGGAAGAGAGAGAGGAGGGTTGGTGGTGGAGTGGTGGCGAGGAAGGAATGAGGGGGGTGAATCGGAAGGAGAGGAAAAAAGGACGGAAACGGAAAAAAAAGGAAGGAGAGGAAAAGAAAGAGGAATAAAAGTAAGGCCAAGAGGAAAAGTAAAGAACAAGATTTGAGAGGTTGAATATAGTGGCAAAATAGAGATGGAAAAAAAAGAGGTAGGTGGGAGTGGTCACGTGGGGCATAATTACGGGACGAAGTTGGAGGGGTATTGTGAAGGAACGAAGTAGGTTTTGGGGAGAGTAAGAACAGAAATAGGCCTGCTAAAAATGGAAGAAAGTAATAATAGTTGAGGCAGACAGCTTGGCCACGACACGCAAATGGAAAGTGGTCTTGATGAAGGACGATGTATTTATTTGGAGATACGAGAAGAGAAAAATCAGAAGAGTGATGAATATTGTACTATAAACACATATTATAAAGACGGTCCATGTAGGAAGAAACTAGAAAGCGAAAGAAATGGAGAGTCGGAATTATTGAAACGAAAAAAAGTAACTCATGGGAGTGAAAAGAGAGGAAGAGAAGAGCGAAAGAGAGGAAAAGATGAGGAAAAGAGGAGAGATGCCAACAAAGACAATAGAGAGGACAATATAAAAGAAGGAAAGGAAAGGATGAGGACGAGGAAGAGAGCGAAAGAGAAAAAGAGAATACTATAGAACGAGTAGAAAAAAGAGTAAGAGACAAAAAAAAAAGAAGAGGTAAGAAGCGGACGAGGAAAAGAGAAGAAAAAGGAGGAGAAATAAAAGCTCAAAGAAAAAGAGGACAACCAGAGGACAGAGGCAAGAGAGAAATTAAAGCTGGAAACGGGAAGATAGGAACCTGAGAGGAAGTAAGGGGAATAAAAAGAGAACGAAAGAGGAAGGAGAGAAAGAAAATGACCAGAGGAAAAAGAGGATATAAAGAAGACGTCAAACAGAGAGAAGGCACACTGAAAGGAAAAGAGAAAAGAGAAAAGAGGTGTGGCAGGAAAGATTAGAGGAGAAGATAACGGAGAAAAAGGAAAAAAGAAAAAATAAATGGAGAGGAAAGAGACGGGGAGGAAAAGCTAAGAGATGAGGAAGAGACAACAAAAGCGAAGCCAAGGAGGAGTGGGGGATGAAAAAAGCCCGGGAAAGAAAAAATTGAAAGAGAAAGAATCTCCTGCGAAGAAGCGAGAAAGAGAGTAACATGGCCATAGAGGCTCAGACAGGAAGGAGGAACGAGGGAAATGATCTGGCAAAAGAAAATGCAAGCTAACGTATAGAGTGAAGGTAAAGAAAGATGAAAGGAAATATAAGAAGTCTCTGGGCCATGTAGGTAACAAAAAACGAGAAGAGGTTAGGAGGATATGATAAAGGACGTAACCGTACGGAAGAGAGAAAGATAAAAAGTTGAGAAAGGAAAAGAGAAGAAGATGAAAGGGGGAAGAGAAGGGAAGAGGAAAGAGAGTGGAAAAGAGTAAAAGAGGAGAATAAAGCGAAAAAGGAGTAGGGAGGAGGAGAAGAGGAAGAGAGAAAAAAGAAAATGAAGGAAAACGCGGGAAAAAAAGAGGAGAAGAGAAGAGAGAGGGAAAAGAGAAGCGAGGAATAGGACAAAGAGAGAAAGAAGATAAAAGCGGAAAGAGAAGAGAGAGACAGGAGGGAGAAAAGAGAACAAAGCGAGAATGAGAAAGTAAGGAAAAGGGAATGAAGAGAGGAGAAAGTCTGCAGGAGTGGGGGACGAGAAGAGAAGAGAGAAGTAGGAAGAGAATGGAAAGGGAGGAAAAGAAGAGAAAGAGAAAATCAAGAAGAAGATGAAGAGAGAAGGAGAAGAAGAATGAGAGAATAGTAAGGAAGAGAAAGAGGAGATCATAAGAGAAAGAGAAGAGAGAAGGGGAGTGGAAAAAAAAAATAGAAAAGAAGGAGGGTAAAAGAAGAGAAGAGTACGAGGGGGAAGGAAAAGATAGAGGGATGAAAAAAAAAGAGGAGAAAAAAGGAGAAAGAGAGAAAGAAGAGAGAGGATGAAGAAGACAAGAGTTGAAGAGAGTAATGAGAAAGATGAGAAGGACGAGAAAGGAGAAAAGAGAAAAAGGGAATAGAAGGAATCCAGTGAGACGCGAAAAAAAGAGATAAAGAAGGAAGAACGAAGAGTAACGGGAAGAGAGAAGAAAAGAAGAAAAGAGAAAAGAGGGAAGAGGGGAAGAGAAGAAGAAGGAGACAAAAAATGGAGGAAGAGAAAGAAGAGTAGAGGAAGAGGAAAGGAAAAGGAAGAAAGAAGAGGAAGAAGGAGGAAAAAGAGGAGAAGAAGAAGAAAGGAATGAAAAAGAAGCAAAGAGAACAGATCTCCAGAAAGAGAAAGAGGGAATGAGGAAAGAGAAAGAAGAGAGAGGTAAGAAGAGAGAAAAAAAAGAGGAGAAAAAAAGAGAAGAAGAGAAGAGCCAATAAAAAGGAAAATGAGATGAAAGGAAAGAAAAGGAGGGGAAAGAGTTTAAAGAGAAAGAAGAGATAGACAGAGATACAGAAAGAAGTTGAGGAAAGAAGAGGGAGAAGAAGGAAGAAAAGATAAAAGAGAAAGGGAAAAAAGGAAAGTATAAAGAAAAAAACGAGCCATAACAGATCAATCCCTAGTCAATTCCACATATACAACGGAAGTATTAAAAGAATAATCATGTCCTAATATTTCTATTTCGGGAGAGATGAAATATAAATATAAATTTACAGAAAGATATATTTATTAAATTTCCAATTTATAGACTCTCATATCATCTGAAATTTATTAATCTCTACAACATCCGATATATCAATCTCCAATCTAATCTATATAATTAAATATATTTGAGAATAGAATCGAACTATATTATCTCACTCTTCATGTTACTTTAATATTATAAATATCTAAATAATATTATTATGATTCCTTTGTCTATTATATTAGATATAATTAGAGAGAAGTTATTGATGTAGTACTATGTCATTATTCGAAGAAGTATACGTGAACTGAGGAAAAAGGATGTGAGATTGCTTTTAGGAGTCGTATAACGAGAGTGCGTCTGAGGTGAGGGGGAGCGGAGTATTTCGGGAAGAGAGAAAGAAGAAGGAGGAGAAGTAGGGAGAAGGGGTAGTTAGAGCAGAATAAATCGAAGGAGAGGGAAGAAGAGAGAGTAAGGAGTAGGGGAAGAGAGAGAGAGTGAATAAGGAGTAAGGGCGAAAGTATGGGAGGGAAAGTTCTGAGAAGAGAGGAGTGTGGAAGAGAAATGGATAGAGTTTAGCATTTAGTGAATTTTAGAGAGACGTAAGTAACTGTCGAGTATAAGGAGAGTTGTCAGAGGGAATTGAAAGAACGGAGAAAGGAGAAAATAAAAGAAGGGAGAAAAGGGAACCGTAGAGAAAGAACGGTGTAAGGAGAAAGAGAAACGGAGAGAGAGGAGAAAAGGAGAGGAGGAAGAGGAGAGAGAAGGGAAAGGGGAAGAAGAGGAGAAAGAGAAAGATTGGAAAAGAGAGAGGAAAGAGAAGAGGGAAAAGAGAAAAGGGAAGAGGATAAAAAGAGGAAAAAAGAGAAAGATGTCGAAAAGCAAAAAGAGATAAAGAAGAGAGATTAGAAAGAGGAGGAAGGAGTGTAAGGAGGTAGAGGATGGGAAGGCGATCATATGGCGGAGATAGAAGGAGAGGACGAGCAGAGAGAGAAAAAGAGGGAGACGCGAAGAATAAGATATTAAGCGATAAGGTAGAAAAGCTAGGGAGAAGAATAGAGGAGGCAGAGGCGGAGAGGGAGGGAGAAGAGGATTGGGGATGAGTCCGTGGACGGAGTTTAGGGTTAGGGAAGAGGGAGGAAGGAGGGGGGGGTGAGGAGGATGATGAGAAATGGAGATGCCGAAAGAAGGAGCGGCGGAAGAGCAATAGGAAAGGAAGAAGAGAAAAGGGAAGAAAAAAAGAAAAGAAAGAGAAAGAAGACAAGAAAAAACTAAAGAAAAGAGAAGTGAAAAGGTTGAAAGAAGGGACTAAATGAAACAGTAAAGACGAAACCGAAAGGAGGAAGCAAAGAAGGAAGGGAAAAGAAAAGGAAAAAAACAGAAGTCTGTAACATCCACAGAATGAGAACATAACCTGACAAATCAATTGGGAAACTTACAAAACATACAGAAAATGAAATTCTAAGAAACCTAATATGAAAAAGAGTAGGTAATAAGATTAAAGAAAAATAAGTAAAAGGAAATACTTTAAAACTAAAGAAACATAAAAACCTTTAGTGAAAGGAAATTGAAAAAACTAGAAAGATAGGCATAACTATAGTCAGACAAAACAATAAAGAAAAATCAACATACAAATACACACTTGGTCAAAGGAGAAATGATTTTTCTAATTTAACCAACCTTATAAAGATCGTAATCTTAAATACTGTACAGAAAAAATGTGTCGGAAAACTCCACATCCAAGGTCAATTTAGTAAAGCAAAAGACAAGGGTTAAAAAAAAAGAGAAAAATGAACAAGACATAAGACGTTATAGAAGAAGAATAAAATCAATGTTAAGACAAGAAGAGTAGCATAAATGCTGAATAGAGAAAAGTTTAACGTAAAAACGAGTGAAGTGAAGGTAATCAAAGAATACTCAAACCCCACAATATTTAAAGCAATAACCAAGTGAAATAAATAAGTAATGACTTTGATAGTCACTCTCCTCCCACATAACTATGACCACATACCACAATAAGAACAATGAGTAAAATGTAAACATTAATAGACAAAAAATAAAGAAAAACCCATTTAAGAACAAAAGGTATACCTTAAAAAGAATAAGCACTGGTATTAAAAAAAAAATTAAATCCAACAAGTTTACTAAGAAAGTGTTTAATGAACAATCCTACTACACCTGAAAAAACAGAATAAGACTAGAAAAACGAAGCACACGACAATAAATAACAAACACAGATATATTAAGAGGATGGAGAACGGGAAGAAAAAGTAGTATACAAAAAAAGAAAAAAGCATTGAAGAAGAGTAGAAGAAAAAAACTAAAAAGAGAAGAAAAAGAAGAAGGGACTATACATAGGGAAAGAAAAGAAACAAAAGAATAATCTGGCATAAAAGAGTATCAATAATTCATCCATTAAACGACAATTACCACTAATAAAAGTGGGAAAAAAGACACAAGATAAAAGGATTTTACCAAAAAAAAACATTATAAAAAAGAATGAAAAAAAAAACTTTAGAAAATGAATCCAAAGAAAATGCACACAAAAACAAACAAAAAAAAAAACAAAAAAAAAGAAAGGAAGAACAGACTAAAAAATGAAAGAAAAAAAAGAAAAAGTCGAATTATGAAAATTTTAACATATAATCAACCTAACATTAGGGCATGTAGAAAAAAATGTAAAAGAAAAGGTAAACCACAGTCTGTGCGTAAGACAAAATAGTGATGAACAGAGAAGTGAACATGTCAAAAGCCAAAATGTAATATAAAAAAGTAAAGCAATGAGAACAGAAAAAAGAAGGAAAAAAGGAAAAAAAAGAGAAAGAATGAACATTGACAAAGAGAAACGAAAAAGCGGATAAGGGAAGGGGAAACGGAAAGAAAAAGACCAGTGACACACAAGATCAATAAAGGGTAAAGAGGTGAAACAAGAACAAGAAAAGAAGGATGAAAAGTAAAAACGTAAGAAAAAGACCGAACAGCAAAAAGACGAAGGAAAGACAAAAAATGGGATAGGGCACACAAAAACAAAAAAAAAAAAAGGACCTGGAAAAACAAGAGGAAGAAAAACAAGGAAAAAAGTAGATGTTGGGGAAAAGGAAAAGAAAATAGAGAGAAGGAAGAAAAAAGAAAAAGGAGAAAAAAACAACAAAAGAAAAGAAAAAAAAGAGAAAAGGGAAGAAAAAAAAAGAGGAAGAGGAGAACAGAAAAAAAAGAAAAGAAGGAAAAAAGGTGGGGGGGGAAAAGAAAGGGGGAAGGGAGAAAAAAAAGGAAAAAAAAAAAAAAAAAAAAAAAAAAAGAAAGAAAAAAAGGGGAGGAAATGAAAAAAAAAAAAAATGAGGAGGGGAAAAAAAAAAAAAAATAAAAAAAAAAGAAAAAGAAAGGGAGAAAGGAAAAAAAGAAAAAAAAAAAAAGAAAATAGAAAAAGGGAGAAGGAAAAGGAAAGAGAGGAAAGAAGAGAGAGTAAAAGAAGAAAGAAGGAAAAAGCAAAAGGAAAACAGAAAGGAAAAGGAAGAAGAAAGAGAGCGGAAGGGAGGACCAACAAAGCAAAGGGAGAAAAAAGGAGAAAAAGAAAGGAAGAGAGAGAAAGGAAAAGGGAGAAGAAGGAGGAGAAAAAGCGAGAGAAAGAAGGAGAAAAAAAAGGGGAAGAAAAAGAGGAAAGGAAAAGAAAAGAAGAAAAGAAAGAGAAAGGAGGGGGAGGGAAGGATAAAAAGAAGAAAAAGAAAATAAAAAAAGGGAAAGAAAAAATGAAGAGAAAGGAGAAAAATAAAAGAAAAAATAAAGAAAAAAAGGGAGATGAAAGATGGAAAGGTAAAATGGTAGAAGAAGAAAAAGGAAAGGGGAAGAATAATAAAAAAGAGAAGGATAAAAAAAAAAAATGGAGAGAAAATAAAAAATGAAGAAAAAAGGGGAAAAAGAGAGGAAAAGATAAAAAGGAAATAAAAAGAAGAAAATAAAAAGGGAAAAAAAAAAAAAAGAGAAAAATAAAAGAAAATGGAAAAAATAAAGACAGGATAAGAGGGAATTAAGAGAAATAGAAAAAAGGAAGAAAGAGGGGAAGAAAAAGAAAGGAAAAAGAAAAATTGAGGAAGAGGAAGAGGAAGGAGAGAGGGAGGGAGGATGAAGAGGTGAAGCAGAGTAAGAGAAAGGAAAGGAGGAGAGGAGAGGGAGGGAGGAGATTATTGAAAGGGGTGGGAGAGAGTAGGAACATAAAGAGAAATGAAAGAGGAGAGAAGGCAGAGGAGAAGGATGGGGAGGAGGGAGAGGGAGGGGATGGGAGTGGAGAGAGGAGAGGAAGGAAGAGAAGAGAAGAGAAGGAGAGAGAATAGGAGGAAGATGAGGAGAGAGGTGTGAGAGAGGAAGAGGAGGGGCTGGGTGAGGGGAGAGTAGGCTAAGAGGAGGAGGAGGAGGGGTGGAGTGAGGGGGAGGGGAGGAGAGGAGGTATGGAAGAGAGAGAGGGAAGAGGGGAAGGAGGAGGCGGGGAGAGAGAGAAAAAGAAAGAGGAGTGGAAGGGTAAGGAGGAAGAAAAGTAAAAAGAAGGAAAAAGATGGAATGAAGGAAGACTGGCATCAGTATGTTGCACATTCTCTTCTTATCAGACAATAACAATACCATCATCATCATCATCATCATCATCGTGTCCCTGAACCAGCCAATCAGAGGACGGGAGGGGAGGAGCCTCTGAACAGAGTCGACCAATAAAAACTCATCTGAGATTCAACAGCTGAGAGTTTCCTCCATCAGCTAATGCCCTCCTCTTCCTCTCCTCCTCCTCCCCCCCTCCTCCTCTTCCTCTCCTCTTCCTCTTCCTCCTCCTCTTCCTCCCCTCCTCTTCCTCCTCCTCTCCTCTTCCTCCTCCTCCCCCCGTCCTCCTCCTCCTCCTCTCCATCTTCCTCTCCCCCTCCTCCTCCTCCTCTCCTCTCCTCCTCTCTCCCTCCCTCCTCTCTTCCTACTCCTCCTCTTCCTCCCCCTCTTTCCCCTCCTCTTCCTCTTCCTCCTCTCCCCCCTCTTTCTTCCCCCTCTCCTCTTCCTCCCTCTTCCTCCTCCCTCTCCTCCTCTTCTCCTCCTCCTCTTCTTCCTTCCTCCTCTTCCCCCCTCTTCCCCTCCTCTCCTCTTCCTCTCCTCTTCCTCCTCCTCCTCTCTCCCCCCCCCCCCTCCTCCTCCTCTTCTCTTCCTCTTCCCCCCTCCTCCTCCTCTTCCTCTCCCCCCTCCTCCTCCTCCTCCTCCTCCCCCCCTCCTCTCTTCCTCTCCATCTTCCTCTCCTCCCCCCTCCTCTTCCTCCTCTCCTCTCCCTCCCTCCTCTCTTCCTCCCCCCTCCTCCTCTCCTCTCCTCTTCCTCCTCTTCCTCTCCCCCTCCTCTTCCTCCTCCTCCTCTCTTCCTCTCGTCCTCCCCCCCTCCTCTTCCTCCTCCTCCTCCCCCCTCCTCCTCCTCCTCTCTTCCTCTCCTCCTCTTCCTCCTCCTCCTCCCTCCTCCTCTAACACCTCACAGTCACTCACAGTTACACAGGGTCACTTTAGACTTTATATTTACACTCACTGTTTGCACTTGAACGCACCATCTGCTGCTGCAGAGTTACTTTGCTTTCTTTTCACTTTGCTTTGCTCTGAGTGTTTGTTTGGGCGTCAGATAAACAAACGTGTTGATATTAATATCACACTGATTTACAACACACACACACACACACATACACACACAAACACACACACACACTCGCACACACACACAAACATCAAAGTTGTGATCAGAAGCTGATGAAATGTTTCGCTCCATCGTTTTACAACCGAGACGTCTGATCTTTAACTACATCAAACGGTTGGTAGCTACAAAACAAACTGACTGACTGACTAGAGATGTCACCATTACTTTGTTCTTTACAATTAATCGCCACAATTTATTAATCTTAAAAGTTCCTAAATACCGTCACTTTCCAGAACAGATTATGTCGGAATCATATTGGCAGATCTGCACACTAAAAACAGTTGGGTTAAAAAATAACCCAACTGCTGGTTCAAATAAGGACAAACCCCTTTTTTGGGTTAATGTTAATCCAACGGGTTGGGTTATTCTTTTTTTTTCTTTTTCTCTTAACCCATTGGGTTAAAATAACCCAAAAAAGGGGTTTGTCCTTCTTCAAACCAGCAATTGGGAAAAACAACCCAATTTTAGTTTTTTTTTTTTTTTTTACCCAACAGTTTGAGTCTTAAAAACTACAGAGAGTGCTCCAAACTTTTCTACCAAGTGACACCACTGTCACAGAAATGAATGGCAGTGGTGTCACTGGTTAACAAGTTTGGAGCGCTCCCTGCAGACCTAGGTTGAAAAGTGGTTAAGTGGTCCTCCAAGTACAATTACTTATCATTAGTACCTCTTCAAAAGAGAAAGAAAACTTTCTTGATTGATTATCTTATGTTTTAATATAAACCTAGTAAAAGTAAACTCTTGTAAAAAAAAAAAAAAAGAAAAATCCAATTACTTTAACAACCCAGGAATTGGGTTCAATTCATAGCCTATAACCCTGAAAATGGGTTACACTCTGGAAAAATAACCCAAAAACTTAACCCAACACCAATAACTCAGAAATTGGGTTACAGAGATAACCCAACATTTTTTTAGTGTGTGCGTTCAAGAAACTAGTCGATTTATGTAACGTAACATTAAATTAGTAGCAATTTAAATGTTACTTAACCCTCCTGTTGTCCTCCTAGGTCAAGAAAGGAAGGAAGGAAGGAAGGACAAAGGGAAAGAAGAACGGAAGGAAGGGAAAAAGGAAGGAAAGATAGAAGGAAGGAGGAGGGAACAGATTGGGTCAATTGGGTCCGGAAGGAAGGAAGGAAGGAAGGAAGGAAAGAAAGATGGAAGAAAGGATAAAGGGAAAGATGGGAGGAAAGAGGAAAGGGGAAAAGGAGGGAAAGATAGAAAGAAGGGAGGGAACAGGTTGGGTCAATTGGGTCAAAAAGGAAGGAAGGAAGGAAGGAAGGAAGGAAGGAAGGAAGGAAGGAAGGAAGGAAGGAAGGAAGGAAGGGAACAGATTTGTTCAAGGAAGGAAGAAGAAGGGAAAGAAGGAAGGGAAAAGGGAAGGAAAGAAAGATGGAGGAAGGAAACAGATTGGGTCAATTGGGTCAAAAGAGGAAGCAAGAAGAAGGAAGGAAGGAAGGAAGGAAGGAAGGAAGGAAGGAAGGAAGGAAGGAAGCAAGGAAGGAAGCAAGGAAGGAAGGAAGGAAGGAAGGAAGGGAACAGATTGGGGCAATTTGACCCAGAAGGACGACTGGAGGGTTAAACAATTAATGACTTGAATATTTCAAATACTTCCTCTGGGGCATTAATAATTGGTCCTATATTTATAATTACTTACAATATTTTGCGTATTAGTAATGTAATTATAAGTAAGTTTAGTTTATTTTTCTGACAACAATCGTACCAGGAAAATCTACAAACGTGACGTCTGACTGTTGTTACTATGGCAACAAGAGCGCGGCTCACGTGTTTGAAGTTGCGGAAGGGGACGAACTGGACGATGTCCCTCAGGACGGGCTCTCCTTTGGGCGAGCGCAGGATGCCGTCGTCTCCGTCCAGCATCTGCATGTCGCTGAAGTCGGCGTTGCCCACGCCGACGATGATGACGGACATGGGGAGGTGCGAGGCCTGGACGATGGCTTCCCGCGTGTCCGCCATGTCCGTGATGACGCCGTCCGTCAGGATCAGCAGGATGAAGTATTGCTGCAGAGACAGAGACAGAGACAGAGACAGGGATGAATTTTCGGACGACCAGGGCCGGCCCTAGGATTTTGGTGGCCCTAAACAAGATTTTTGTTTGTGACTCTAAGCGACTTTTACATATTTTCTTAAATGTATCTTTTTAAGATACTTGCAGATGTAACAATACTCAAGTGTTTTATGTCTAAATATTAGAACCTCCGCTGTAAGCACACTGAGGCCAGTTTGTCCTAGAACACTGTAGAAAGAAATAATTTAGGACAAATGATGGAAATTTGAGGTCTGCTTTTTGAAAAATTTCAAATCCCTTGTGAAAACACTCCTTCAGTCATGAGAATGAACTGTTTTTTGGTGCTTGAAATAGGATATGAATACAGTAATAGATAAGTGTAGAAGACAAGTCTAAAATGACATTTTGTAAGATTGTTTTTTGAGCACAAATGTTGTCATTCTGCCGTTCTATTTTCACCAAATGTCTCAAATGTGAGATAAAAGAATGAATATTGACTTCAAATTACATATAAAGCTCATAGCTGCACGTGCAGACCTCAGGATGTTTAAATGACTTGATGAACCCCAGTACCTTTCTGATCATGTGGCCCCCCACCTAACGGCTGTGGCCCTAAACAACCACATAGAGTGTTTATGCCAGGGGCCGGCCCTGCAGACGACACTGCTTTGCTGTCTTTACTCCAAGGTCCACAGTCTGACCATGGCAGTGCTCTCACATCTTTTACTGAATGGTGCGAGGATAATCACTTGGACCTTGTGGTATATTGTAGGGGTGTCAACAACAATCGATTCGGCGATGCATTGCAATGCGGGACATGGACGATTCAGCATCGATGCGGCAACGTGCCATAATCGATTATGTCACTGTTTATTTTCTGGCCTCAAGTAAAGTTGTGAAGTTTCAATTACCTCCGGGGGCGTTTCCGGAGCAACGACATGCGCAGCCTGTAGCTACATGCTAAGCGGCAGCAGTAGCAGTAGCAGTGTTGCCGCTGACTTTCTTTTTCCTTTTTTTATTTTTCACCCGCGGTCGGGTTGAGAATTAATTAATTAACGCTCATGAGTCCGGCCGTGTTGGCTCCGAGATTCAACAAGCCGGTCGGGTTTTACCGTTAGGCTACTACAGGCAGTATGCCGTTTATCACCAATAAACACAGTAGAGGAGGGGGAGTGACTGAGCTCAGGCTGGGGGGTCTCTGATGCAGAGAGAGAGACCCGCCGTGCCGTGTAAAAACAACCACAACAGAAAGTGTCACGACTTCCTGTATCTGGCCCTTCAAAATAAAAGCCCCATAGTCATTCATATAGTTCAGTCATATTGATTTTGAGTTAATATTGACAAGACAGGGCTCCAAAGGTTTGTTTGTTTTTTCCTGCGACCAATCGACCAATTAAATTTTGGTCGGCTAATTTTTGGGGGTAGCCCTAGAAGTGATTTATGTTTTCTTTTTCAGGTTTGAAAATCCCATATCCAATACCCTGTACTATTCAATTTTATTTTATTTCATGACATTTATGTCAAAGATACAGGAGAGTGATAATACATAGCAGCCGATAAAATCTGTTGTTCAATATCTCATGACTGATGAAAAATTTGCCGTGTTGTGTGCAGTAGAATTTTGATGCATTGCAATGCATCGGAGAATCGAATCGAATCGAATCGTTACCTGCTGAATCGTAATCGAATCGAATCGTGAGGGCAGTGCCAATGCACACCCCTAGTATATTGATGTGTTGATGAAAAGAAGGGATCACCGCTGACACGTCTTCGCTTGTATTCAAAAAAGAAGTTAACAAGAAGAAGATCAGTGTACAAAAATGCCGAATCCTGGAGCATCTCCGGTCCAAAATGAGATCTCCCTCTCTCAACTCTAAAACCTTCCTTTTTATATGTTGGCTCATCTCCAACACTCCACCCTCTCCAGACAGAGAGAAACCTCCCGTCCAGATGGCCAATGACCTTTGACTTGACATTTTAACTTTTAGGCTAGCAAAAAACTCATATCCTGTATCCCATGTGTCTTACCCATTAGAGTAGACAACAGGATCATTCAGTCATATTGAACCATGCATATCCCATTAGGTCGGATGACTTCTAAGCAAATTATGGAACCCATGAAGTAGAGCATCTGTCCAAAAAAGGCCTACATACATACAAAGAAGAACATACAATAATTTAAGATATTAAAGTAAAAAAGTTAAGGAATATAATACACTACAACCTAAATGTAATCAAAACCAAGGAATTAATAATAGACTTCAGAAAAAACAGCTTAGACCCTAAAGCTAGCATAATTCATGGGGAGGAAGTCCAAATTGTGGATACTTATAAATACCTTGGTACAGTGTTTGATAATCAACTAAAATTTCATGCAAACACGGAGTCTATTGTCAAGAGAGGACAACAAAGTGAACTCTTTCTGTGTTTCTAAAGTTATTTTAAGTAACTTTTATCATTGTTTCATAGAAAGTCAGAAAGTCTTTTAACCTTTTCATTTGTGTGCTGGTTTAATGGGCTATCAGTGAAAGACAAAAACAGTCTTCCCAGCATTATAAAGGTCTGCTCCAAGGTCATCGGAGTGCAACTCGATGACCTGAGCTCACTATGGAAGAGGCAGCTAGTGCAAAAAGCCAAATGCATTATCAGTCAGCCTGGCCACGCCCTGAGGAGTGAATTCATGCTGATGCCCTCAGGGCAGCGCTATTGTGCAGCCAGGACTAAAACTAATCGCTACTCTGACTCTTTTATCCTATCCTCCATCAGGCTTTTGAATAAGATTGTCCTGAGGTTAGTTTGGTTCTTTTCTCCTTTTTATTTTTACTTGCTTAAGTATATGTGTGTGTGCGTGTAGGAGCACACCATATCTTTGGCTTATTTCCCCTGGCTTTTAAATGTTGAATGTCAATTTGAATGTGTTGCTGAGACTCTTTTCACGTCATGCTGGTTGTGGTATTGTATTGTCCTTTGTTGATTTATGTATTTATTCACCATGGCTAGGTGCAACTGCAAACTGAATTGCCCATTGGGATCAATAAAGTTTCCCCTCTCTCTCTCTCTCTCTCTCTCTCTCTCTCTCTCTCAACACACCTGTCCCAACCTCTGCTCAAGACCTAATAAAGGGAGTTGTATGAGGTAAGAAATGGCGTATTTTCACTGCCTACAAGAAGTCCCGTCTCAAAATAATACACCAGTTCAAGAGTACGATACACTGCAAAAACTCAAAATCTTTCCAAGAATATTTGTCTTATTTCTTGTCAAAATGTCTCATTTCTAGTCAAAACTAATCTCTTTCCACTTAAAATAAGACTCTTCACCTAAAAATTAACTTGTTTTTAGATCATTTTCACTTTTTTCAAGCAAATTTTCCACTTAAAATAAGTAGAAAAATCTGCCAGTCAATGCAAGTTTTTTGTGCTTGTAATAAGAATGAAAAACTTGCTCCACTGTCAGATTTTTCTACTTATTTTAAGTGGAAAATTTGCTTGAAAAAAGTAAAAAGTGTCTAAAAACAAGCTACTTATTAAATGTGATGAGTCTTATTTTAAGTAAAATTAGATTTATTTTGACTAGAAATGACATTTCAACTAGAAATAAGACAAATATTCTTGGTAAGATTTTGAATTTTTGCAGTGTAGAAAGAAAAAAATACAATGCATCAGCTGGTTGGAACGAAGTTTGTTTATCTGGAACTAACCAACTCACTCAGTATTCCTCCACACAGGGTCGTTCAACTTTTCTAAATATTTAGAAGACGGTCCGTGTGTTGTTTTCCAGGATGCATGCACAGGAATATATTACGGTCCCATGACAGCTTTTTCCGTATCCTCTTCACGATATCAACCTTCAGCAGCTCTGGCTAGTTATATGGACATAAACATGATACCTTTATCACTAAAACAACTCTGTGTTTGCAGTTTTCATTTTTCGCTCATTTTATGCAGACCCATTAAACTCTACCAATGCCTGCTAACATCTGCTAATATCAGCTAATGTCTGATAAACATCTAGCTACCATCTGCTAATGTCCGCTAATGGCAGGACAAGAAAAATGTTGGCTAATCTGCTGAACATCTCAGAACTCAGAACTGTGAATGTCTGCTAATGTGTGCTAACATTTGATAACATCTACTGAGCGTCTACTAATGTCTGATAAACATCTGCTAACAGCTGCTAGCATCTCATTTCGCCAATGTTGAATCTTGATGTCAATTTTTGTAATGGTATTTACTTTGTGTCATACTTGACGTTTTTCTTCCTGGCCCTCAAGTAGTTGATAGACTTCCCCAGTAGTTTTGATGCTCGGAAAGCAGTCAAATAAAACATCACCTTACTGTGGGCGGGCATGTTTTCGAGCTGGCACAATGAAACGCATATTGAAAATTTCGAGTACAATTGAACGCAGCATTACTCTATGAATGTTGCTAACATCTTACACCAAAAGCTTCCAAAGCGTCAAAAAGGCTCGAGGGTGCGTTTCAGACAAGACAGCTCCCAAAACGGCAAATATTTTCAGCCGCTTTGGTCGCTCGTCACGTGACTGACGTCAAAGTTCGATTGCGCTGGTCATTGGGGAGCCGAAGGACAAAAAAAAAAAAAAAGGGAGCCAAAGGACATCTCTATTCAGGTTGCCGCCGGTTGCCGCCGAACCGCGTCATAGCTAATTATCCTGTTAAAAGGGTTTTCTATGGAGTTTTTCCTCAGTGGATGTGAGGGTCTAAGGACAGAGAATGTTGTTATGATGCCATGTAAAGCCCTTTGAGACAAACTGTTTGTAAAAACAGGCTAATAAAAGTGCCTTGCCTTGCCTCGCTTTGCCTTGCCTACCCTAAAGTTAACCAAGGCTCAACTTCTTGTCTGGTAAAGCTTTTGGAAGCTTTGTACGCTTTGGAAGCGCGGCGACGCCAGTTGACGCTTTGGTCGCTCAGTGTCGCCGGGCTCTCCTTGAAAATGAATGGACTTCCAGCGTTTTGGCGCTTTGGAAGCTTTTGGTGTGAACGCACAGTTAATTGACCATATTCACAGCGTCACCATCTTTCCTTGCGTCATCACTCAGGGTGGGTAAACAACATTTGAGTTAAAATGATTAGAATTAAGTTGGCTAACAGTAACAGTAACGCTACATTAACGTTGATGTGACACCCTTGCTAATGGAACGTAACATAGGGGACCCCAGGAAGACTAGCGGCGTTCTGGAGCGCAGCTAATGGGGATCCTAACAAATAAAACAAACAAAACAGGAAAGCAGTAGAACTGTGGATAGTCAACGCACACCCGAGATACATTTCACGTTGTTCAAGTCTGGAAGATGCTAACATATTGTATTTGCTAACGTATTGTATTTTTAGCCGATATCAGATGTTGTGGTGAACATCGGAACGTTAAATAGCTCAATGGTTTTTGTGTGACGGTGTTGAGTCACCCCGAGTGATGATGTAAACAAAGATGGCAACACAGATGTTTATCAGACATTAGAGATATTCACAATCATCTGCTAACATCTGCTGAGTGCTAAAATGTTGGCTAAAATCGACTAATTTGCGAACGTGATTGCCAACATTTGATAACATCGCGTCTTGAATCTTGATGTCAAACTGATTTCCGTCTCCACTTTTAGCCTCGTTAGCGTCTGTCTGTCTGACCTTACTGGTGCATGCTGGGTAAAAACTGTTGGTTCTTTCTTTTTTCTCTCTCTGGTTCCCTGATCTTCAGCTGCACCGACTTTCACGAGGGCTATGTATTTAGTACACTTTCTAAGTTCTATTTTAGTTTTAATGATCTTGATGATATGAATAAATTGTGTGTAATTTTAGCTGGCAAACACTGCATTAACGAATGTGCCAAAGCCTGCCACCTCATCCTCAATAGAAGACTGTCTCTCATGAGTTCCAGTTCATAAAACAATTGTTTAGTTTTTTGTTTGTATGGTACTATAATGTACGTTTTTATTCTTGATTTTATTAGTTGGTGTCTCACAACTCTCTTTTTGAGTGGTCCCCAACACTTTTAATGTTGTCAAGGGGGAACGGGTAATTCTGTAATGAATATTGTATTTTTATATTGTCTCTGGATTTTTATTGTGTGTTGTGGAGTGACACCGACATAAAGCTCATCTATCTATCTGTACAGCCCCGTTGTGGCGCTGCAGGTTTGATTCCCCCCATGCAGTCAGCCAGCCAGCCTGACTGACTCCATCTGCTCTCACCATGGCCTCTTTGGTGTGGACCTCCTGCGAGGCGGAGCTGGCCACCTTCTGGATGATGGGGGCGATGTTGGTGGGGCCGTAGAGCTGCAGCTTGGGGAGGCAGGCCTGGTAGGCCTCCACCACCCCCTGGATACCTGACACACACACACACACACACACTGGGTCAGTGAACGCATCGCAGGACAGATGGTCTCCAGTCTGAGCTCCATCTGGGAGACGAACAAAGTGAGACGCCAAGAACCGAGAGTCTTGAACCCTGTCAACCGTCCCTCACTGGAGGTCTCCATGGCAACATATTCAGTTTCTTTAAAGGGACAACGAGGAGTTTTGTTAAAGCGAAGTGTTTTCACACTACATTTATGAGCCTCCGCACCGTGAAATTCTTTGACCGGCGCAAGACAGACTCATGTTTTCATTCATCAAGAATTAAAGTCAGAGGTTGGAAGACGATCACATACCGTCGTAGTTCCCACCATAAACGGAGATTCGGCGGCGTTATTCTCATGACTCGCCAAAGTAAAAGAGTAAAGTAAGTAAGTAAGTAAAGAAACGCTGGTCGGCTCGCCCAGCATTTCCACCACCACTAATAATAACAAAATAACCATAGAGACAAAACCATAGATTTATCTAAAATGGAGCCATTAACAAGTGGTAACGGAGATTCATCCACATTAATATCAGACTTTTTTATAACCAAATAGAAACTCCTCGTTGTCCCTTTAACTGTGAAAACAAGTAATCGTGACATCCCTAGTCCTGATACATAGAGACAAGTTAAATCTGTGTGTGTGTGTGTGTGTGTGTGGATGCCCTGAGGCAGCAGTGACACACACACACACAGTCTTAATTAAAGGTGTCGTGCTGAAGTGTCCCCGAGTCTCTGAAGGACTTTTAGCAGCGAGAGGACGAGAGACCTTCAGCTAAACAGAGCCGCTCTCTTACTCTCTCTGTCTGTACTGAGGAGCCATCAGCTGATCAGAGCTCAGAATCGATCAATACCGATCAATACAGAGGCAGCGATCGGTTCCCTCTGTCGCCAAAACTCTTAAAGGGATAGTTCACCCAAAATTGAAATCTCCCTCATTATCTCCTCCCCCTCATGTGGACTAAGGGCTGGGAGAAGACACACCAAAAAACATCCAAATACCTCCATGCTGCCCGTATGTAATGTCCATCTTGTATTGAAGCTCCGAAATGCGAAATTGTCCCGAAAAAATTAAATAAGTCTATATTTCAAGCTTGTTTGTAGCGGAAGCTCCTTTTCCCGGTTCGTCATATTTGGACGAACCAGGGTTTGTTCTCTTCCCAGTTCATCCAAATATGACGAATCGGGAAGAGGATCTTCCGCTACAAACAAGCTTGAAATATAGACTTATTTAATTTTTTGGGGGACGATTCCGCATTTCGGGGCTTCAATACAAGACGGACATTACGTACGAGCAGCATGGAGGTATTTGGATGTTTTTTGGTGTGTCTTTTTGTTACAAAGACAGTTGGTATCCATTTGCAACTGTTAAATGGACATGCACTGCTACGCCGAGACCCCCTGTAACTCAGAGAAGCCACGGAGGACTCTGAAACTTCTCCCAGCCCTTAGTCCACATGAGGGGGAGGAGATAATGAGAATGAAATTTCAATCTTGGGTGAACTATCCCTTTAATGTGAAAAGATTAAAGTTCAGTTCCTCTCTCCCTCTGTGACCTGATCGGTTATTGATCAGTTATCGATTGACCCTGACGCTGCTGAGGATCGAACTGTCTAACTGTTGCTCGTCCAATCAGAAGAGCCGGAGTGAAACTGAAGTTTGTTTTGCTTCATTTTTATTCATGAGAATAAAAATATCAAAGCTTGAGATAAAGATCTGAGGCGTTCTGTGATGTACGGTGGCCCCGAGGGCTCAACGCAACGCGCTGCAGCTTCACAAAACACACACAAGACACAGAGGAGCTGCAGACTCAGAAAACAACTTCATCTCCCAACACAACAGCAGCGTTTCTAGGGGACATAATACAGCGAGGGACCGGTCACAATAAAGTAAGGGACCAGGCACAATAAAGTGAGGGACTGGTCACAATAAAGCGAGGGACCGGTCACAACAAAGTGAGGGACCGGTCATGATAAAGCGAGGGACCGGTCACAACAAAGTGAGGGACCAGTCACAATAAAGTGAGGGACTGGTCACAATAAAGCGAGGGACCGGTCACAACAAAGTGAGGGACCAGTCACAATAAAGTGTAGAACCGGTCTGGGGACACGATAAAGCGAGGGACCGGTCACAATAAAGTGAGGGACTGGTCACAATAAAGCAAGGGACGAGACACGATAAAGTGAGGGACCAGTCACAATAAAGTGAGGGACCGGTCACAATAAAGCGAGGGACCAATCTGGAGACACAATAAAGGGAGGGACTTTGATTGATTGAATTTATTTATTTAAAACAGGGACAATGCACAAAGAAACATTAATCTTGTAAAACAAGAAGAGATGCTTTGAGCCAGGTTATAGCAGCAATTGCTAATTTCCGCCTGTTAGTCCCTGGGCAGGTAAAGTGCTAAACAGATACAATATTAAGATTAATTGAAATAAGACATGATAACCATAATATTTAAAAATTTGACAGAATGCACTAATAACAATACCAGTCACAATAAAGAGAGGGACCAGTCACAATAAAGTGAGGGACCGGTCACAATAAAGCGAAGGACCAGTCACAATAAAGTGAGGGACCAGTCACAATAAAGCGAGAAACTAGTCACAATAAAGCGAAGGACCACTCACAATAAAACGAGGGACCAGTCACAATAAAGTGAGGGACAATAAAGCGAGGGACCGGTCACAATAAAGTGAGGGACAATAAAGCGAGGGACCAGTCACAACAAAGCGAGGGACCAGTCACAACAAAGCGAGGAACCGGTCACATTAAAGTGAGGGACCAGTCACAATAAAGCGAGGGACCAATCTGGAGACACAATAAAGTGAGGGACCAGTCACAATAAAGCGAAGGACCAGTCACAATAAAGCGAAGGACCAGTCACAATAAAGTGAGGGACAATAAAGCGAGGGACCAATCTGGAGACACAATAAAGTGAGGGACCGGTCACAATAAAGCGAAGGACCGGTCACAATAAAGCGAAGGACCAGTCACAATAAAGCGAAGGACCAGTCACAATAAAGTGAGGGACAATAAAGCGAGGGACCAATCTGGAGACACAATAAAGTGAGGGACCGGTCACAATAAAGCGAAGGACCGGTCACAATAAAGCGAAGGACCAGTCACAATAAAGTGAGGGACAATAAAGCGAGGGACCAATCTGGAGACACAATAAAGTGAGGGACCGGTCACAATAAAGCGAAGGACCGGTCACAATAAAGCGAAGGACCGGTCACAATAAAGCGAGGGACCAGTCACAATAAAGCGAGGGACCAGTCACAATAAAGCGAGGGACCAGTCACAATAAAGCGAGGGACCAGTCACAATAAAGCGAGGGATCACATTGATCATATTTAGCTTAGCATTAGCCTTTAGCCTGGTCTGTTGCTTTTTGTACTGGTTTTGTAGCTCGTTTGTGTCTCTGTGAGTCCTTGGTCCTATGTTGTGGTCTTGTTTTTATTTCTCTCAGTTTCAGTTCAGATCTTAAACGTTGTGCAGCAGAAACGAACGGAGCAGCAGCTCTGATCAACTAGAGATCAATCAGCACTTTGATGAAAGAAACAAAGGTGGTTTGTTTTTAAAAACCCTCCATGAGTCCTCCAGGTGGACTCAGATCAGGTCTTTGAATCAAACTTGTCTCTCTTCTCTCAGACGTACCTGCACACTCTGGGTTGTCCTCGTTAAAATTCACTGCAAAGTCGTGGGAGACCTAGAGGGGGAGGGGGGAGGG
The DNA here is from genome assembly GCF_045865225.1 of Trachurus japonicus. Classification (NCBI taxonomy): domain Eukaryota; kingdom Metazoa; phylum Chordata; class Actinopteri; order Carangiformes; family Carangidae; genus Trachurus; species Trachurus japonicus. The sequence continues at coordinate 325,491 of NW_028221233.1, read as the reverse complement.
AGAGAAAGGGGGGAGACAGAGAAATTCTGTTTGATCTACATTAAAAAAAAGAAAACTACAAAAAAGAGGTTCAACAAAGAGATTAGTACTAGCTCTGCTCACCTTCATCCCTCTTCATCTTCTGTTTCACTTTCCTCTTCCTGACATCTAATCTGAGCAGCTGACCCCCCCTCCCTCCCCTTCCTCCCCCACCCCCTCCTCACCTCCTACCCATCCTCCTTCCCCCTGTGCCTTTATTAAACGACTGAACTCACAGAGGCCGTTCAAGAGTCAAGATCAAGATTAACTTCATTGTCCCACAAAGTGAAGGAATTTGTTCTGGGCCATTCGCCCCTATAGCTGCAGCCGCAACACAGAACATACGATCACACACAAACACAAACATACAATAGATATGCGCATCCACATCATACAAAGTGCCGGAGTGTGCAGGAAACATGGTGCATTAAAAAATTAGTAGATAACACCTAATAAAGGTAAAACAAAAAGTGCTAAAATTGTAGTAGGACAAGTACAAACCTATACAAAACGAGCAAACGCAAATCACCTGAGCTCTGGTTTTATCTGACCTTATAACGGGAACAAATGAGTTATTGAACCTGTTCAGTCTGCAGTGAGGAACTCTAGAAACTAGAGCACTGTAAAAGAGATTAACAACAGCATTGGTCCAATGGCAGCGCCTCCTGGTGGAGGAATATGGGTTTTGCAAAAGCGCCCAAGAACTGACATCTCTGCATTGTTGGTGAATGAGCAGTGTGGTGTTTTCAATAATTTAAGGACATTTATAGATCACCCACGTTAATAGCATCATTGAGGATCCTTTACAGATAAATATTAACACATAGGCCAGTAAAAAAAAATAGTTGTCTACATGAATGTTTCAATCTACATTTTGTAATAAACAAATTCTAAGTATAATTTGATATGACCAAGACACCTAAAAACAAAAACACGGCAGTTTTCATCAATTTACCAGCAAGTGGTCAACACACATACATTGGAGTGAATGGGTTTTCTGGGCGCTTTTGCAATACCCATATCCTGCCACTAGGGGCGCAAAACCCTTAAACCCTTAAACCCTTAAACCCTTAAACCCTTACCACGGGAGTTAATGGAGGCGTCCTTACTCTCTTTTACAGTGCTCTACTCTAAACCTTCTACCAGCTGTCAGGACTTCCTGTCACTTTGTGATGTCACAACGAAGCAGCCCCCCCAAGCCCCGCCCCCCAGAGAGCAGCAGTAGATATTTAACACAAGCTTCATGAACTTCTTCACCTTTATTTTTACTTTTTATGACATTCTGAATGTTTGTTGACATGATACAGAAGCATCCATCCATCTATCATCCATCTATCGTCTATCTATCCATCCATCCCTCCATCCATCATCCATCCATCCATCCCTTCATCCATCCATCATCCATCCATCTGTCATCCCTCTATCATCCATCAATCCATCCATAAATCATCCATCCCTCCATCAATCCATCCATCTGTCATCCCTCTATCATCCATTAATCCATAAATCATCCATCCCTCCATCATCCATAAATCCATCCATCTATCTATCCATCCATCCATCCATCCATTAATTCCTCCATCCATCCATCCACAAATCATCCATCCATCCGTCCATCCATCCATCCATTCCTCCATCCATCAGTCATCCCTCTATCATCCATCCATCCATCCATCCATAAATCATCCATCATCCCTCCATCCATCCATCATCTATCTATCTATCTACCATCCGTCCGTCCGTCCGTCCGTCCGTCCATCATCCATCCATCCATCCATCCATCCATCCATCCATCCATCCATCCATCCATCCACCCATCCATCCATCCATCCATCCCTCCATCCTCCCCAGACAGAGAGCATGCTGGGAGCAGAGCGGCTCCGTTACCTTGTAGTCTGGAGGGATCTGAGCGCCGAAGCCGAACGCCGGGAACATTTTATCACTGAGAGAAAGAAATAAAAAAAAAAGTGGTGATGAGTCTGAGAAGAGGCAGCAGGAGGTCTGTGATTGGTCGACAGCAGGAGGTCTGTGATTGGTCGACAGCAGCAGGAAGTAATGAGCTCATTCAGACCGAGCTCCTTCAACACAAAGCTAAAGAAATGACTCCTGATTGGCTGAGGAGGGAGGAGAGCTGGTCAAAGTCCAGGTTCAGGTTCAGGTTCAGGCTCGTCAGGTGAAGCTGCTCACCTGGCCCTTCAGAATAAAAGCTGCGTCTCTCACATCTTCAAACTCAGAGTTGTTTCATCTCCAGAGAACAAAACCAAACTTTTAATATCAAACGTCTGACTGTGCGTTCACACCAAAAGCTTCCATAGCGTCAAAAACGCTCGAGGGTGGGCTTCAGACAGCTTCCAAAACTGCAAATATTTTCAGCCACTTTGGTCGCTCGTCACGTGACTGACGTCATAGTTCGATCGCACTGGTCATCGGGGAGCCGAAATACAAAAAAAAGGCAGCCGACGGACATCTGAACCGCGTCATAGCTAATTACCCTAAAGTTAAACCTGGCTCAACTTCTCGTCTGGTGACGCTTTGGACGCTTTGGACGCTTTGGAAGCTTTCTGTGCGTTCACACCAAAAGCTTCCAAAGCGTCAAAAACGCCGGAAGTCAATTCATTTTCAATGAGAGCCTGGCGACACTGAGTGTCCAAAGCGTCAACAGGCGTCGCCGCGCTTCCAAAGCGTCACCAGACGAGAAGTTGAGCCAGGTTTAACTTTAGGGTAATTAGCTATGACGCGGTTAAGCGGCAACCGGCGGCAGCCTGTCAGAATAGAGATGTCCGTCGGTTGCCTTTTTTTTTCTTTTTTTTTGTATTTCGGCTCCCCAATGACCAGCGCGATCGAACTTTGACGTCAGTCACCTGACGAGCGGCCAAAGCGGCTGAAAATATTTGCCGTTGTGGGAGCTGTCTTGTCTGACACCCACCCTCGAGCGCTTTTGACGCTTTGGAAGCTTTTGGTGTGAACGCACAGTTTGGAAGCTTTGGACGCTTTGGACGCTTTGGACGCTTTGGAAGCGCGTGTGGCAAGGTGAAGAGGGCCCGGGCGGGGATTGAACCCACACCTCCCGGGTAAGAGTCATGCGCGCTTGCCAGTCACCCAAAGGGACATCCCTTTGGCCAAGTAGCCAGGGCACATGATCAATTGGAGGCATAGTGACGGGACCCTCAACTGTCACACGCGGTGACGCCTATTGACGCTTTGGACGCTCGGTGTCGCCGGGCTCTCATTGAAAATGAATTGACTTCCGGCGTTTTGACACTTTGGAAGCTTTTGGTGTGAAGGCACAGTAAAGCTAGACGTTAAAAATGTATATTAACTCGCTATGAACTCCTGATTGAACCCTGAACCGATGAGTGTCTCCTGCTTTAACCCTCCTGTTGTCCTTCTGGGTCAAGGAAGAAAGGACGAAAAAGAAAGGAAGGAAGGCAAGAAGGCCGAAGGGAAAGAAGGACGAAAGGAAGGACAAAGGGAAAGATGGGAGGACATGCAGAAGGAAGGGAAAAAGGAAGGAAAGATAGGAGGTAGGGAACACATTGGGTCAATTGTTGTTTTTTGTGTTGTTGGTGTTTTGGTACGTTGATGTGTGAGTTTGTTTTGTCTGGTTACTGTGGACTGGTGTGAAATAAACACTTATAAAAAATAAAACTTGACCCAGAAGGAGGTTGATGAGGACCCACCTGTCGTAGTCCTGGCAGATCTCACCCACGGCCACCAGAGCCTTCAGGTACTCGTTGGGCTGGTACGGGTGGATGTAGTGCAGCGAGCAGCTGTTACGAGGGTCCCCGTTCGAGGCCGTGAAGTCGATGGCCACCTGCAGAGAGAGACCACAGCCAATCAGAGGCCAGAGCCAATCAGAGGCCACAGCCAATCAGAGGCCAGGGAGGCGGGGCCACGGGCTGCTAATGACCACATGACTCATTTAACGTTTAATAACAGAGAGGATGAGAGAAGAGGATGAAGAGTGGAGGAAAACAGCAAAGAAGAGGAAAGAGAGGAAGAGGAAGATTAAAGGGATAGTATCATATAGTATATCGATAGTATCCGTCCTGGGTGCTCACCGTCCTCTGTTGCTCACCCTGAGGTTTCTCCTGGTTTTCCCTGTTTAAAGGGTTTTCTATGGAATTTTTCCTCAGTGGATGTGAGGGTCTAAGGGCAGAGGATGTTGTTACGATGCCATGTGAAGCCCTTTGAGACAAACTGTTTGTAAAACGGGCTATATAGATAAAATTGCCTTGCCTTGCATATCATTTTTTTAAAGTGGGGTTGTATGCTCTCCAAATAGCCCCTAAGTACTTTAATTGCAGTAGAAGACTCTCTGCACTCCTCCCGTTAGCAACGCCAGCCCATAATAGCCCTGCCCAGAGATTTACAACATACATTGTTGTGAACAGACCCAAAGAAACGGCCTATTTTCACGGCCTAAAAGAGGTTTTACCTGAAAAAAAATTACACAGTTCCATTGTTCACTATAATATATTTTTTCCAGCCCCTCAAAGTGCAGGAAAAACACAGTTTTTATTTGGACCTAACCAACTCACGTATCCCTCCGCCCAGGGTTAGAGCCCGCCGATCAGCAGTTGGTTAGGTCCAAATAAAAACTGCTAACGGGAGGAGTGCAGAGAGTCTTCTACTGCAATTAAAGTACTTAGGGGCTATTTGTAGATCATACAACCACACTTTTAAAAAATGATACTATCCCTTTAAGAAGAAGAGATAGAGGAAGAAAAAGGAGTAGAAGAAAAAGAAGAATAGGGAGGAGGAAGAACACTGTCTTGGTGACAAACAGCTGCTGATGAAACATTTACACACTGAGCAGGAAGAGCCACTCCCACAGGAAGCTGCAAGTTGACACGTGTCAACAAGAGGAAGACAGGTGTAAACATGAGGAGGAGGAGGAGGGATGAAAACAATACGGCAGCAAACACACTGTTGCTATCTCAGCTCAATGTGTGTGTGTGTGTTTCCTCTGTGTCAATACCCTCCTGGACATGTTTGTCCACCTCTCACACTTTCCCGACCCCCCCCCCCCCCTTTATATTACAAGTTTTGTCAAATTTTATGTTTAAATATGTAAATGAGGCAATATCTAATGAAATGTGCTAATTTCCAGAACCGTAATCTGAACAATGGATAAAGCCCCTTTCAAAATTCTTGTTTTATTTTGTTGACATATTATATAGTCAGAAGTTTTCACCGAGGGGATTTTGGATATCTCTCTTTTTATCACTAAAATACTGTCACCAGCCATAAAGCCCATAGAGCCCCATAGAAATGTTGTGTTTTTGCAGCAAAAACAACTGGCCAGGAAGGGGTTAAACATGTTGAAACTCATGTCAAAAGTGGTTTTCATGTTTAGTCCAGACCCAGCCCGATATGTATCACTAATATTGTGGGAGTAACTGATGTCTAAATTTTGTCCAGGGGTCATGGAAGTGGTACACATTGAGGGATCATCCAAGGGTTAAGAGTTGATTCTGTGAGTTTGAATGAAACTTTATCTATTTATCTGTCTCTGTCATGAACAAAACCCTGAGGATCAGAGTGATGAAGAGGAGCCTCCTCCTCCTCCTCTTCATCACTCTGATCCTCAGTGAACTGTGTCAGCATCCGACTGGTTTAACTGGTCACATCCCAGCTCTAACTGGGACACGGAGCCGTGAGTGTGTCGCCATGGTAACCGTTGTCAGGGGGGAAGCCGGAGATGCTGTGAACATGGGACCCAGAGATGGAATATGAAGCAGGACGATGACCTGAGACCTGTGTATGTGTGTGTGTGTGTGTGTGTGTGTGTGTGTGTGTGTGTGTGCGTGTGCGTGTGTGCGTGTGTGTGTGTGTGTGTGTGTGTGTTGTGTGCTCACTGTGAACTGGATCTGACAGCCTCCCATGATGTAATCCAGGAACGAGTGCATCTTGATGATCTGAGGAGCAGGAGACAGGAGAAGAAAAGCAGACGACATTAAACAGGTCAGTAAATACTACTACTACTGGTGAATGTTGAACTGTCCCTTTAAATACCCTACTGGTGAATGTTGAAGCTTTGACGTGTGGTCAAAAAGGCGGGACCACAAGTTGTCCAGAAATACACAAATATTTGTTCTGAGACTGAAGAACGTTACGTTTTTAGTCAATGTACGTTCAAATTAGGGCCAATGGCGGGATTTTTTGGAAAGATTATAGAGAAATTTCTGGAAAAACGTGGTACAATTTCTCCCCCCCAAAAAAGTAAATAAAAAAATAAAAAAAAACATCTTGAAAAATGTGGTAAGATTTCTAAAAAAAAAACTAAAAAAAAACCAAAAAGTAAAAAAAAACAAGAAAAAAAAAAGTGTTCAAAATTTCTCAAAAAAAGAAATTAAAAAAAGATTTTAAAAAAAAATGATAAAAATGATAGAAAAATGTTAAAATTTCAACAACAAAAAAAGTGATAAAAATTATCCAAAAAAAGAAAAGATTAAAAAGAAAAAAATCCAGGAAAATGTGGTAATATTTCTAAAAAAAAAAATCTCACCAAAACAAAGTTTTAAAATTCTAGAAAAAAAAGGAAAAAAAAGACAATAGGCTACGTTGATGGATACAGAATGTAACAGCACACATCACTCCGCCCTGAAAAAAATTACCTTCCTGGACGTCACATAAATTATTATTTAATTATTATAGCTGCTGCGCAGCGATAGGTCGGGTCCGGGCTACTTTTGGGCAAATTTAGGCAATTCTGAGCAACAAACAGGAGAATAGGAAGACAAGACAGTTGACCTTATAATGTCCAATTTGCATCAGTTGAGGATTGAACCCACAACCTCGGGAACCAAAGACCATTGTCTATCGCACTGAGCTAATTGACAAGAGGCAGGACAAGAGTGGCTTCACAAATTGAGTAAACCATTCACTGTCGTGCAGGCAGATTTGAAACCACAGTAAAAATAAAAATCAGTTTTTGAGGTAAAATTCTGATATGTATTTGTCAAACATCTACTATGAATCCAAGATGTTAGGAGCCTTCGCACATGGTCCAGTCCAAGCTATTTGGATTTTTAAATTTAGAGGCTTTCTGTGACGCGATAATTAGGACAATTGTCTTGTGTTTCGTGTTGAGGACAACTGACATTTTGATCTGTCATCATCATCACCCTTGCTGGGTCTCAAACTCACAACCTCTGACACCAAGAACCAGCTCCTAACTCGCTGAGCTAATTGGCTGGTAGTGAAATTTGCTGTGTAGCTTCATTTATCCACTCAGGTGAGTCAGTGCCCGGGCAGCTGTTGTGAACGCAGATTTCAATAAGTCAGAAATTCTATTATCTAAACAAAAAAATCTGTTAATACATAAGACAGAAAAACAGCTTGAGGACAACTGACATTTTGATCTGTCATCATCATCACCCTCGCTGGGTCTCGAACTCACAATCTCTGACACCAAGAACCAGCTCCTAACTCGCTGAGCTAATTGGCTGTTAGTGAGACCTGCTGTGTAGCTTCATTTATCCACTCAGGTGAGCCAGTGCCCGGGCAGCTGTTGTGATGAAATGGTCAAAATTTCAGAAATTCAGTCATCTAAACAAAAATCTGATAATACATAAATTGCATCTTGACAGCATGGAAATGTTGGTGATTTGTTTTTAATGATAAGTGTTTTGCTTCATAAGAGAAAATATGATGTTTATAAATTCCACTCTCACATTGGCTGCAGTTGTTCCCGTGAGAGCAGAATTCAAAATGTTCTAGAAAATTCAGTTTTTGAATTAAAATTCTGATATTTGCTAAACTTCATCAACCATGACTCCAGAATATTGTCATTTTTTTTCAGGAAGTTTGAAAATGTATTTAGCAAGAATTTGATGGTATATGTTTACAGTAGTGTTTACAGTCAAACGTTTTCATGCACTGTAGACTCAATTTTTGCTTAATCAAAAATCCGAGAAACAAGTTTTGTGGAGGACAGTCTGGAGATGCTCTGTAGCAAGTTTGGTGTCAATTGAGCAAAAATTGTGGGAGGAGATACATTTTAAAAGTTTTACAGTTATTGAAAAAAACAGAGTGATGGACTTCATAATTTGTAATAAGTTTAAGTTGACAAAAGTTTCAGCAGTATTGAGGCGACATTGTGGTGAAGTTTCAACACTGTAGCATCTACCGTTGGTTTGGTAGGAATTTTTAAAGTTTTTAAATTTAAACGCTTATTGTGCCCCCGGGGGCACATGTCCTTGGAGTTGAGTGAATCTGGCATGGGACTGAACCTTTGTGCAAAGTTTGGTGAGTTTTCGCCCATGGGAAGTATGACTTCCTTGGAAGAAGAAGAAAGAAAGAAAGAAGAAGAAGAAGAATTCCTAGGAATACAATAGTGTCCTGGCAGCTGCGCTGCCCGGACCCTAATTATAGCTGCTGCGCAGCGATGGGTCGGGTCCGGGCTACTTTTGGGCAAATTTAGGCAATTCTGAGCAACAAACAGGAGAACAGGAAGACAGGACGGTTGACCTTATAATGTCCAATTTGCATCAGTTGAGGATTGAACCCACAACCTCTGGAACCAGAGACCATTGTCTATCGCACTGAGCTAATTGACATGTGGCAGTTCAACAGTGGCTTCACAAATTGAGTAAGCCATTCACTGTCGTGTAGGCAGATTTGAAACCACAGTAAAAAGAAAAATCAGTTTTTGAGGTAAAATAATGATATGTATTTGTCAAACATCTACTATGAGTCTAACATGTTAGGAGCCTTCGCAGATGGTCCAGTCCAAGCTATTTGGATTTTTTTTTTTTCTGTGATGCCACCATTAGGACAATTGTCTTGTGTTTCGTGTTGAGGACAACTGACATTTTGATCTGTCATCATCATTATCATCACCCTTGCTGGGTCTCGAACCCACAGCCTCTGACACCAAGAACCAACTCTTAACTCGCTGAGCTAATTAGCTGGTAGTGAGACCTGCTGTGTAGCTTCATTTATCCACTCAGGTGAGTCAGTGCCCGGGCAGCTGTTGTCAAGGCAGATTTCAGAAAGTCAGAAATTCTGTTATCTAAACAAAAATCTGTTAATACATAAATTGCATCTAGACAGCAAAACAGCTTGAGGACATGTGACATTTTGATCTGTCATTGTCATCATCACCCTTGCTGGGTCTCGAACTCACAATCTCTGACACCAAGAACCAGCTCCTAACTCGCTGAGCTAATTAGCTGGTAGTGAGACCTGCTGTGTAGCTTCATTTATCCACTCAGGTGAGCCAGTGCCCGGGCAGCTGTTGTGATGAAATGGCCAAAAGTCAGAAATTCAGTCATCTAAACAAAAATCTGATAATACATAAATTGCATCTTGACAGCATGGAAATGTTGGTGATTTGTTTTTAATGATAAGTGTTTTGCTTCATAAGAGAAAATATGATGTTTATAAATTCCACTCTCACATTGGCTGCAGTTGTTCCCATGAGAGCAGAATTCAAAATGTTCTCAAAAATTCAGTTTTTGAGATAAAATTCTGATATTTGCTAAACTTCATCAACCATGACTCCAGAATATTCTCATTTTTTTTCAGGAAGTTTGAAAATGTATTTATCAAGAATTTGATGGTATATGTTTACAGTACTGTTTACAGTCAAACGTTTTCATGCACTGTAGGCTCAATTTTTGCTTAATCAAAAATCCGAGACACAAGTTTTGTGGAGGACGGTCTGGAGATGCTCTGTAGCAAGTTTGGTGACAATTGAGCAAAAATTGTGGGAGGAGATACATTTTAAAAGTTTTATAGTTATTGAAAAAAACAGAGTGATGGACTTCATAATTTGTAATAAGTTTAAGTGGACAAAAGTTTCAGCAGTATTGAGGCTACATTGTGGTGAAGTTTCAACACTGTAGCATCTACCGTTGGTTTGGTAGGAATTTTTAAAGTTTTTAAATTTAAACGCTTATTGTGCCCCCCCTAGGAGGGGGGGGCACATGTCCTTGGAGTTGAGTGAATCTGGCATGGGACTGAACCTTTGTGCAAAGTTTGGTGAGTTTTCGCCCATGGGAAGTATGACTTCCTTGGAAGAAGAAAGAAAGAAAGAAAGAAGAAGAATTCCTAGGAATATAATAGTGTCCCGGCAGCTTAGCTGCCCGGACCCTAATTATAGCTGCTGCGCAGCGATGGGTCGGGTCCGGGCTACTTTTGGGCAAATTTAGGCAATTCTGAGCAACAAACAGGAGAATAGGAAGACAAGACAGTTGTCCTTATAATGTCCAATTTGGACCAGTTGAGGATTGAACCCACAACCTCGGGAACAAAAGACCGTTGTCTATCGCACTGAGCTAATTGACAAGTGGCAGTTCAACAGTGGCTTCACAAATTGAGTAAGCCATTCACTGTCGTGTAGGCAGATTTGAAACCACAGTAAAAAGAAAAATCAGTTTTTGAGGTAATGATATGTATTTGTTAAACATCTACTGTGACTCTAAGATGTTAGGAGCCTTCGCACATAGTCCAGTCCAAGCTATTTGGATTTTTAAAATTAGAAGCTTGCTGTGGTGCCACCATTAGGACAATTGTCTTGTGTTTCGTGTTGAGGACAACTGACATTTTGATCTGTCATCATCATCATCATCACCCTTGCTGGGACTCGAACCCACAGACTCTGACACCAAGAACCAGCTCCTAACTGGCTGAGCTAATTGGCTTGTAGTGAGACCTGCTGTGTAGCTTCATTTATCCACTCAGGTGAGCCAGTGCCCGGGCAGCTGTTGTAAAGGCAGATTTCAAAAATGGTCAAAAAGTCAGAAATTCTGTTATCTAAACAAAAATCTGTTAATACATAAATTGCATTTAGACAGCAAAACAGCTTGAGGACATGTGACATTTTGATCTGTCATCATCATCATCATCATCATCATCATCACCCTTGCTGGGTCTCGAACCCACAACCTCTGACACCAAGAACCAGCTCTTAACTCGCTGAGCTAATTGGCTGGTAGTGAGACCTGCTGTGTAGCCTCATTTATCCACTCAGGTGAGTCAGTGCCCGGGCAGCTGTTGTGATGAAATGGTCAAAATTTCAGAAATTCAGTCATCTAAACAAAAATCTGATAATACATAAATTGCATCTTGACAGCATGAAAATGTTGGTGATTTGTTTTTAATGATAAGTGTTTTGCTTCATAAGAGAAAATCTGATGTTTAAAAATTCCACACTCACATTGGCTGCAGTTGTTCCCATGAGAGCAGAATTCAAAATGTTCTCAAAAATTCAGTTTTTGAATTAAAATTCTGATATTTGCCAAACTTCATTAACCATGACTCCAAAATATTCTAATTTTTTTTCAGGAAGTTTGAAAATGTATTTAGCAAGAATTTGATGGTATATGTTTACAGTAGTGTTTACAGTCAAACGTTTTCATGCACTGTAGGCTCAATTTTTGCTTAATCAAAAATCCGAGAAACAAGTTTTGTGGAGGACAGTCTGGAGATGCTCTGTAGCAAGTTTGGTGTCAATTGAGCAAAAATTGTGGGAGGAGATACATTTTAAAAGTTTTACAGTTATTGAAAAAAACAGAGTGATGGACTTCATAATTTGTAATGAGTTTAAGTGGACAAAAGTTTCAGCAGTATTGAGGCTACATTGTGGTGAAGTTTCAACACTGTAGCATCTACCGTTGGTTTGGTAGGAATTTTTAAAGTTTTTAAATTTAAACGCTTATTGTGCCCCCCTAGGAGGGGGGGGCACATGTCCTTGGAGTTGAGTGAATCTGGCATGGGTTTGGATGTTTCTGTGAAGTTTGGTGAGTTTTCGCCCATGGGAAGTATGACTTCCTTGGAAGAAGAAAGAAAGAATTATAGCTGCTGCGCAGCGATGGGTCGGGTCCGGGCTACTTTTGGGCAAATTTAGGCAATTCTGAGCAACAAACAGGAGAATAGGAAGACAAGACAGTTGTCCTTATAATGTCCAATTTGGACCAGTTGAGGATTGAACCCACAACCTCGGGAACCAAAGACCGTTGTCTATCGCACTGAGCTAATTGACAAGTGGCAGTTCAACAGTGGCTTCACAAATTGAGTAAGCCATTCACTGTCGTGTAGGCAGATTTGAAACCACAGTAAAAAGAAAAATCAGTTTTTGAGGTAATGATATGTATTTGTTAAACATCTACTGTGACTCTAAGATGTTAGGAGCCTTCGCACATAGTCCAGTCCAAGCTATTTGGATTTTTAAAATTAGAAGCTTGCTGTGGTGCCACCATTAGGACAATTGTCTTGTGTTTCGTGTTGAGGACAACTGACATTTTGATCTGTCATCATCATCATCATCACCCTTGCTGGGACTCGAAACCCACAGCCTCTGACACCAAGAACCAGCTCCTAACTGGCTAAGCTAATTGGCTTGTAGTGAGACCTGCTGTGTAGCTTCATTTATCCACTCAGGTGAGCCAGTGCCCGGGCAGCTGTTGTAAAGGCAGATTTCAAAAATGGTCAAAAAGTCAGAAATTATGTTATCTAAACAAAAATCTGTTAATACATAAATTGCATTTAGACAGCAAAACAGCTTGAGGACATGTGACATTTTGATCTGTCATCATCATCATCATCATCATCATCACCCTTGCTGGGTCTCGAACCCACAACCTCTGACACCAAGAACCAGCTCTTAACTCGCTGAGCTAATTGGCTGGTAGTGAGACCTGCTGTGTAGCTTCATTTATCCACTCAGGTGAGCCAGTGCCCGGGCAGCTGTTGTGATGAAATGGTCAAAATTTCAGAAATTCAGTCATCTAAACAAAAATCTGATAATACATAAATTGCATCTTGACAGCATGAAAATGTTGGTGATTTGTTTTTAATGATAAGTGTTTTGCTTCATAAGAGAAAATCTGATGTTTAAAAATTCCACACTCACATTGGCTGCAGTTGTTCCCATGAGAGCAGAATTCAAAATGTTCTCAAAAATCAGTTTTTGAATTAAAATTCTGATATTTGCCAAACTTCATTAACCATGACTCCAAAATATTCTAATTTTTTTTCAGGAAGTTTGAAAATGTATTTAGCAAGAATTTGATGGTATATGTTTACAGTAGTGTTTACAGTCAAACGTTTTCATGCACTGTAGGCTCAATTTTTGCTTAATCAAAAATCCGAGAAACAAGTTTTGTGGAGGACAGTCTGGAGATGCTCTGTAGCAAGTTTGGTGACAATTGAGCAAAAATTGTGGGAGGAAATACATTTTAAAAGTTTTACAGTTATTGAAAAAAACAGAGTGATGGACTTCATAATTTGTAATGAGTTTAAGTGGACAAAAGTTTCAGCAGTATTGAGGCTACATTGTGGTGAAGTTTCAACACTGTAGCATCTACCGTTGGTTTGGTAGGAATTTTTAAAGTTTTTAAATTTAAACGCTTATTGTGCCCCCCCTAGGAGGGGGGGGCACATATCCTTGGAGTTGAGTGAATCTGGCATGGGGTCGGATGTTTCTGTGAAGTTTGGTGAGTTTTCGCCCATGGGAAGTATGACTTCCTTGGAAGAAGAAAGAAAGAAAGAAAGAAGAAGAATTCCTAGGAATACAATAGTGTCCCGGCAGCTTAGCTGCCCGGACCCTAAAGAAAGAAGAAGAATTCCTAGGAATACAATAGTGTCCCGGCAGCTTAGCTGCCCGGACCCTAATTATAGCTGCTGCGCAGCGATGGGTCGGGTCCGGGCTACTTTTGGGCAAATTTAGGCAATTCTGAGCAACAAACAGGAGAATAGGAAGACAAGACAGTTGTCCTTATAATGTCCAATTTGGACCAGTTGAGGATTGAACCCACAACCTCGGGAACCAAAGACCGTTGTCTATCGCACTGAGCTAATTGACAAGTGGCAGTTCAACAGTGGCTTCACAAATTGAGTAAGCCATTCACTGTCGTGTAGGCAGATTTGAAACCACAGTAAAAAGAAAAATCAGTTTTTGAGGTAATGATATGTATTTGTTAAACATCTACTGTGACTCTAAGATGTTAGGAGCCTTCGCACATAGTCCAGTCCAAGCTATTTGGATTTTTAAAATTAGAAGCTTGCTGTGGTGCCACCATTAGGACAATTGTCTTGTGTTTCGTGTTGAGGACAACTGACATTTTGATCTGTCATCATCATCATCATCACCCTTGCTGGGACTCGAACCCACAGCCTCTGACACCAAGAACCAGCTCCTAACTGGCTGAGCTAATTGGCTTGTAGTGAGACCTGCTGTGTAGCTTCATTTATCCACTCAGGTGAGCCAGTGCCCGGGCAGCTGTTGTAAAGGCAGATTTCAAAAATGGTCAAAAAGTCAGAAATTATGTTATCTAAACAAAAATCTGTTAATACATAAATTGCATTTAGACAGCAAAACAGCTTGAGGACATGTGACATTTTGATCTGTCATCATCATCATCATCATCATCATCACCCTTGCTGGGTCTCGAACCCACAACCTCTGACACCAAGAACCAGCTCTTAACTCGCTGAGCTAATTGGCTGGTAGTGAGACCTGCTGTGTAGCTTCATTTATCCACTCAGGTGAGTCAGTGCCCGGGCAGCTGTTGTGATGAAATGGTCAAAATTTCAGAAATTCAGTCATCTAAACAAAAATCTGATAATACATAAATTGCATCTTGACAGCATGAAAATGTTGGTGATTTGTTTTTAATGATAAGTGTTTTGCTTCATAAGAGAAAATCTGATGTTTAAAAATTCCACACTCACATTGGCTGCAGTTGTTCCCATGAGAGCAGAATTCAAAATGTTCTCAAAAATTCAGTTTTTGAATTAAAATTCTGATATTTGCCAAACTTCATTAACCATGACTCCAAAATATTCTAATTTTTTTTCAGGAAGTTTGAAAATGTATTTAGCAAGAATTTGATGGTATATGTTTACAGTAGTGTTTACAGTCAAACGTTTTCATGCACTGTAGGCTCAATTTTTGCTTAATCAAAAATCCGAGAAACAAGTTTTGTGGAGGACAGTCTGGAGATGCTCTGTAGCAAGTTTGGTGACAATTGAGCAAAAATTGTGGGAGGAGATACATTTTAAAAGTTTTACAGTTATTGAAAAAAACAGAGTGATGGACTTCATAATTTGTAATGAGTTTAAGTGGACAAAAGTTTCAGCAGTATTGAGGCTACATTGTGGTGAAGTTTCAACACTGTAGCATCTACCGTTGGTTTGGTAGGAATTTTTAAAGTTTTTAAATTTAAACGCTTATTGTGCCCCCCCTAGGAGGGGGGGCACATGTCCTTGGAGTTGAGTGAATCTGGCATGGGGTCGGATGTTTCTGTGAAGTTTGGTGAGTTTTCGCCCATGGGAAGTATGACTTCCTTGGAAGAAGAAAGAAAGAAAGAAAGAAGAAGAATTCCTAGGAATACAATAGTGTCCCGGCAGCTTAGCTGCCCGGACCCTAAAGAAAGAAGAAGAATTCCTAGGAATACAATAGTGTCCCGGCAGCTTAGCTGCCCGGACCCTAATTATAGCTGCTGCGCAGCGATGGGTCGGGTCCGAGCTACTTTTGGGCAAATTTAGGCAATTCTGAGCAACAAACAGGAGAATAGGAAGACAGGACAGTTGACCTTATAATGTTCAATTTGCATTAGTTGAGGATTGAACCCACAACCTCGGGAACCAAAGACCGTTGTCTATCGCACTGAGCTACTTGACAAGTGGCATTCAACAGTGGCTTCACAAATTGAGTAAGCCATTCACTGTCGTGTAGGCAGATTTGAAACCACAGTAAAAAGAAAAATCAGTTTTTGAGGTAAAATAATGATATGTATTTGTCAAACATCTACTATGAGTCTAAGATGTTAAGAGCTTTCGCACATGGTCCAGTCCAAGCTATTTGGATCATCATCGTCATCATCTCCCTTGCTGGGTCTCGAACTCACAATCTCTGACACCAAGAACCAGCTCTTAACTCGCTGAGCTAATTGGCTGTTAGTGAGACCTGCTGTGTAGCTTCATTTATCCACTCAGGTGAGTCAGTGCCCGGGCAGCTGTTGTCAAGGCAGATTTCAAAAAGTATCTAAACAAAAATCTGTTAATACATAAATTGCATTTAGACAGCAAAACAGCTTGAGGACATGTGACATCTTGATCTGTCATCATCATCCTTGTTGGGTCTCGAACTCACAATCTCTGACACCAAGAACCAGCTCCTAACTCGCTGAGCTAATTAGCTGGTAGTGAGACCTGCTGTGTAGCTTCATTTATCCACTCAGGTGAGCCAGTGCCCGGGCAGCTGTTGTGATGAAATGGTCAAAATGTCAATAATTCAGTCATCTAAACAAAAATCTGATAATACATAAATTGCATCTTGACAGCATGGAAATGTTGGTGATTTGTTTTTAATGATACGTGTTTTGCTTCATAAGAGAAAATATGATGTTTATAAATTCCACTCTCACATTGGCTGCAGTTGTTCCCATGAGAGCAGAATTCAAAATGTTCTAGAAAATTCAGTTTTTGAGATAAAATTCTGATATTTGCTAAACTTCATCAACCATGACTCCAGAATATTCTCATTTTTTTTCAGGAAGTTTGAAAATGTATTTATCAAGAATTTGATGGTATATGTTTACAGTACTGTTTACAGTCAAACGTTTTCATGCACTGTAGGCTCAATTTTTGCTTAATCAAAAATCCGAGAAACAAGTTTTGTGGAGGACGGTCTGGAGATGCTCTGTAGCAAGTTTGGTGTCAATTGAGCAAAAATTGTGGGAGGAGATACATTTTAAAAGTTTTACAGTTATTGAAAAAAACAGAGTGATGGACTTCATAATTTGTAATAAGTTTAAGTGGACAAAAGTTTCAGCAGTATTGAGGCTACATTGTGGTGAAGTTTCAACACTGTAGCATCTACCGTTGGTTTGGTAGGAATTTTTAAAGTTTTTAAATTTAAACGCTTATTGTGCCCCCCCTAGGCACATGTCCTTGGAGTTGAGTGAATCTGGCATGGGACTGAACCTTTGTGCAAAGTTTGGTGAGTTTTCGCCCATGGGAAGTATGACTTCCTTGGAAGAAGAAGAAAGAAAGAAAGAAGAAGAAGAAGAAGAAGAAGAAGAAGAAGAAGAAGAATTCCTAGGAATACAATAGTGTCCCGGCAGCTGCGCTGCCCGGACCCTAATAATAAACCGATTGGAGCCGAGCCGATTAAAACCCGGATCATTGCAGGGTCGTTTGACGAGCCCTTTAAACAAACAGGAAGTCTTCATTCTCTCACCTTACACTGGTTGAGAATCACAATCCCAGAGTTCTTGTAGTTCTTCTTCTTCACTTTGTATTTAGGATTCATGCACGGCCACTGCACCTGCAACACACACACACACACACACACACACACTCAGGTGTCAGACTAAACACCTGCATGTGGTTTCGACTGAGGGGGAGAAAGTGGGACGATGAATATGCAGAGTCATGAGGAGGAAGTGGGTTAAACTGATCCAGAACCAGAACTCAGAGGCTGCAGTTCCTCTGGCGACCACTAGGGTGAGTCAGAGTGTGTGTGTGTGTGTGTGTGTGTGTATGTCATGTGTTAACCAGCAGGAAGCAGCTTAGAGTCACGTCAACCGTCTCCCTCAGCTGGAGAATCAATTTAACAGTTCAGTGACACACACACACACACACACACACACACACACACACACACACAGCTGGCCTGAGATCAGTGGATGCTGAACCACTGAGCTACATGATTTGTTGTCTGTTGTTCTGTAAAGTGAAAGTAGATTTGTGTTGAGTCAGATTCTCGTTAACCGTCCTGACAGATCTGAACAATAGAAGAATTCAGCTCATAATCCTCAAACTGACACCTAATAAAACAACAGAGTGTGACCAGCCATAAACATTGATGAAATGATTCATATTTTACCTAAGAACCTGCTTCTTCACCTGATTCAAGCGTCAACGGATGCTTGATGCTTAATTTAAGTAGATCCCCATAACAAAAATATCTCATGTTTTATCTACAGAGAAAAAGTAAGGCAACTTTTTCTATCATTTTATCACATAGATCAAACTAAAGTAGTCTACCACATTCATTTTGCAAGTACAGTCAACTTAATTTTGCTACTAACATCCAGGGCCGTTGTATAGGGGAGAAAGGTGATGTTAATTCTAGGGGCCCAGCGCCAGAAGGGCCCACAAAAAACCCCAGTAGTCTGATCTTTGTATGACTGAATTATTCTGCGTAAGACCCTGACTAATACTCATAGTAACGCTGCATTAGCATCAAAACAAAGTAGGCTAAATAAAAAACGATAATACGTATGTAGTCTAAGAAAAAAAGTGGAAAAGTCAGGGGGCAGGGGCCCACTTTAGTATTCTTTCAGGGGGCCCAGAATTCCTAGCAACGCCCCTGCTAACATCAACTTGCTACTAATCAACTTACTTTTGCAAGTGAAGGCAACTTAATACCATTGAGTTGACTTTATTTGCAAAAGTAAGTTGACATCACCTGCAAAAGTAAGTTGACTACTTGCAAAATGAATGTTGCACATACAAAGTCTACTCTTGTTTGATCTACAGGATAAAATGATGCAAAAAGTTGCCTTACTTTTTTAAAAAGGACAATTCCAGGCAAATTCAACTCAGGGCTGTATGTTCCTAACATTTTAGGTCTAACAGAATGAATCTGAAGGTTTTCAGTTTAATGTCTCCTGTTTTGCGGTAGTTGTGTGTCTGTCCCCGCATCGCCACAGCAGCGATGAATGGGAGCGGATTGAAGTTCTGCTGCTTAGGCTGTTTCCAGCCCTCAAAGCCACAGACAGCGTCAGATGGAGACTCAAACATGCAGCCAGAAGTTTATTTACTTCAACAAGTCGACATGTTTGTAAAACTAGATCTAATTCAAAGTCTCCCAGAGTCTCGCGCGAGACCCAGTTGCCGTGCTCGGTGTGTTCAGGTGCAGTCGGAGCTACCGCTTGTGTCATAAACACAGGAATATCAACTCTTTACTTGCTTGAAGTGTACATTTTTTTCCACAGACAGCGTCAGGTGGCTACTCAAACATGCGCGAGAAGTTTATTTTACTTGAAGCAAGTCAAGAGTTGATATTCCTGTGTTTATGATACAAACGGGAGCTTCCCACTGCTCCTGAACACACCGAGCGACAACTTGGGTCTCGCGTGAGACTCTGGGAGACTTTGAATTAGATCTAGTTTTACAAAAATGTCGACTTGTTGAAGTAAATAAACTTCTGGCTGCATGTTTGAGTCTCCATCTGACGCTGTCTGTGGCTTTGAGGGATGGAAACAGCCTAAGCAGCAGAACTTCAATCCGCTCCCATTCATCGCTGCCGTGGCGACGCGGGGACAGACACAACAGGAGACATTAAACTGAAAATCTTCAGATTCCTTCTTTTAGAGTAGATGAAGCACTTAATTTTTATCAGTGCATCAATACGAGTCAACATTTAGACTTGGTCCAAAATATTAGTTTCTGACCAAAAAAAAGTGTTTTGGCTGTAAAACCTTCACACTTCTTCACACAGCCGTGAAAATCCACATGTAGGGGAGTGGGTTCACTAGGGGGGGAGGGTGGGGGGGGAATCCATTCATGTAAGAATTGCAATTTTTCTGAATCGATTTATAAACTTCAAAAATCATTTTTTTTTTTAACGTTTCCCCCGTTTCTCCGCGTCCTCACAGGCTTCCGTACGATCGTACCGTTTTGTTTTTCTTGCCGCTGCTGCAGCTGTTTCTGGATCAGCTGCTCGGCCTCAGACGGAGCTCAGAGCTTCACGTGTTGAACTCTTTTCAGACTGAGTGCAGCCAAACACCAGGAGCTCTGACAGCTGGTCTGTGCAGCTGCAGGTGAACCAGCTGGAGAGCAGAGCGCCGTTGTTACAGGTGATGCATCTATCCAGACACTCAAAGATTCACATCCCTACAGTCCAGGCTTTGAAAAGAGAGAATATGTTCAGATAAATGTAGCAGATCAAAAATGTTGCTGCTGAATGAATCTTAAAGGGAGAACGAGGAGTTTCAGAAAGCAAAGTGTTTTCACTACATTTCCCATGAGCCTTTGTGCGCACGGTGAAATTCTTTGACCGGCGCAAGACGGACGAAAGATAAAACATTTACCAAGAATGTTTTCATTGATCAAAAACAGGAGTCAGAGGTTGGAAGACGATCAGATACCGCCGTAGTTCCCACCATAAACGACGATCCGGCGGCGTTATTCTCATGACCCATCGGGTAGCGTCTGGGAAACTGAAAGTAGGAAATTCTGGGCGAGTCGACAACTAAATAATAATATCAACATAACTATAAAGACATAACTATATATTTATATTTATATATTTCTTTACTTGCTTCAAGTGTACATTTTTTTCCACAGACAGCGTCAGGTGGCTACTCAAACATGCGCCAAGAAGTTTTTTTTACTTGAAGCAAGTAAAGAGTTGATATTCCTGTTAGGGATGCACATTTTGAATTTTTTTTCTGACCGATAACCGACGCTCGTTAACCGATTATTAACCGTTAACCGATAAGATTAAGAC